>NC_054709.1:23067787-23092081 GCF_016097555.1 Gigantopelta aegis
ATTTCGTAGTGTAATACCAGAAGCAGATCCGGGGGTGGGGGGGTGGGGGGTGGGGGGGGGGGGGGGGTTGGGATGCAGGTGATCCGCCCGCCAAATATATTAAAGTTTGTTTTGTTTTGTTTTTTGGTGTGTGTGGGGTTTTTTTTCTGTGATTCTTCTTTAGAAAAAAAAATTACGTTGGTCCATAAGCCTTTTCACCTTAACCCCCAAACTATTTCCTTGCTCCGGCCCTGT
Source organism: Gigantopelta aegis (assembly GCF_016097555.1). Classification (NCBI taxonomy): domain Eukaryota; kingdom Metazoa; phylum Mollusca; class Gastropoda; order Neomphalida; family Peltospiridae; genus Gigantopelta; species Gigantopelta aegis. The sequence goes on from NC_054709.1 coordinate 23,068,022, forward strand.
ACTTGTACTTCCTCCACACGTCTGTTATTAAGGGACCGTCTCAAAACTTATTTTTATAATTATATATACTCGGTGACACTATTTTCCTACAGTAACAATGCCAGTTTTCCGAGTGGGCGGAACTGACAGATTTTAACCATGCGGATACCGTGGCTGACCCCGGTAATTTGAAAACACTGATATTGTTAACAAAAGAATCGATTTTTGACGCGTTCGCACACCACGTTTTACACCTTGTCATATATATAATAACACCACGCACTCACACATATAATGACACCACCCACTCACACATATAATGACACCATACACTCACACATATAATAAAACCACCCACTCACACATACAATAACACCATACACTCACACATATAATTACACCATACACTCACACGTATAATAACTCCATACACTCACACATATAATAACACAATACACTCACGCATATAATAACACCACCCATTCACACATAATAAATAACACCACCCACTCACACATAATAAATAACACCATACACTCACACATATAATAACACCACCCACTCACACATATAATGATACCACCCACTCACACATATAATGACACCATACACTCACACGTATAATGACACCACCCACTCACACATATAATGACACCATACACTCACACATATAATAAAACCACCCACTCACACATACAATAACACCATACACTCACACATATAATTACACCATACACTCACACGTATAATAACTCCATACACTCACACATATAATAACACAATACACTCACGCATATAATAACACCACCCATTCACACATAATAAATAACACCACCCACTCACACATAATAAATAACACCATACACTCACACATATAATAACACCACCCACTCACACATATAATGATACCACCCACTCACACATATAATGACACCATACACTCACACGTATAATGACACCACCCACTCACACATATAATGACACCATACACTCACACATATAATAAAACCACCCTCTCACACATATAATAACACCATACACTCACAAATATAATTACACCATACACTCACACATATAATTACACCATACACTCACACGTATAATAACACCATACACTCACATATATAACACCACCCATTCACACATATAATAACACCATACAGTCACACATATAATAACACCATACACTCACACGTATAATAACACCATACACTCACACGTATAATAACACCATACACTCACGCGTATAACAACACCATACGCCCACACATATAATAACACCATACACTCACACATATAATAACACCATACATAAACACACAATAATTTCTAGCCGTGTTTTCAATTTTTCCGCGGCATTTATTTTGCCGTGGAACTTTCAATTTCCAATGTCACTTTTCTTAATTAACTATTTATTTTTGGAAGACTGGCAATTTAAATTAGGTGGGTTTTTACACAATAGCAAGCAGAGCGTGCCAGAAATGCAGTTGCACACTCGTACATTTTTTTAAAAGTTAACTTTTTGTGTGCCTTCAAAAAACAAAACCTCCATTAATTTCCCCTAATTACTTTAACCTTGGTACAGCCCTGGTATGTGGCGGCAGATTGGGGAGGTGTGTGTGTGCGTGTGTGTGTGTGGGGGGGGGGATAGCTGGTCATTTGCACCATTAAAAAATACGAAAAATGTTCCGTTTAGTCTACCTAGAAAATATCATCCATTACTGTGCCTTCACTATCTTTTTACAACCCCCACCCCCTCTCCATCGGCCTTCCAAAAGGTTTCATGTTTTAACTCATAACCAGGCTACAGGTTTTCGAAGCTATTTTAGCGTTACGATATTGTAAAATCGTCGTAAGCTATGACGCCACTACGACACTCGCCATAGCCTGCGACGGTTTTACTATAACGTAGTGTTAAAATAGCTTCGAAAATATTATGAGCTCAGGATCTGTACGTGTCGTAAAAGAAACACTTATTTTCTTCCTTTCTTCTGAACTGAGTGTATACGTTAATACAAAAAGAGTGTTAAGCCACAGTTAATTTGTGTCACTGAATACCAAAATATATAATAATATGTGGTATTCCATTTTAGATACAGGTGCTAAATTTGATCATCATTTAACGCTTCTATTTACAAACGAACCCGACTCGATGATAAACAAAATTGACCAGCCAGCAGGTTTACTCGAATACGCACTTGAATAAAAAGGCATACAATATTAGCGTTTCGTTAATTATTATGACTAACATATTTTCAACAATGAATTTACAAGTGTTCACTAATTGTTCTATTGAAGTCAGGTGAATTAAATGATTGCGCTAGATCACGCCCATAACATTAAAATATTAGTGTTTCATGAGTTATTTTATCATATTATCAACACTGAATTTACAATTATCGAACTAATTCTATTATTCTAGACATACACACGTACCGAGTTGAATACATTTGGAATTAAACCTTTTGTGGTGTGCCTTTATTTATTCTCCATGGACTGTATAACTACATTATAAAAACAGTTCATTATCACGCAATGCGTAGTTTAAGAGGTAGATAACAATGCTACGTGATGACGTACATACAGCAATGCCACCATACAATTACTTACAGGTATACGTAATAAATTATATCGTTCGTGACATTTACAAACGTTATAACAGGATGTGTCACTGACAAAAGTCAAAAAAGAAGAAAAAAAACAAAAACACAACACAGACATAAATTTAAAAATTGCAATTCATAATAAACAGATTACACGTAATTCCATACGTGTATTATTTGCGCAGGCCCTTACGAACAACTATATCTAGGGTGCATGTGGGTTGAGGACAGGCCTAACCTCTAGTGGTGGGGGCACAACCTCTAGTGGTGGGGGCACAACCTCTAGTGGTGGGGGCCTAACCTCTAGTGGTGGGGCCTAACCTCTAGTGGGGGGGCACAACCTCTAGTGGTGGTGGCACAACCTCTAGTGGTGGGGCCTAACCTCTAGTGGTGGGGGCCTAACCTCTAGTGGGGGGCACAACCTCTAGTGGTGGGGGCCTAACCTCTAGTGGTGGGGGCACAACCTCTAGTGGTGGGGGCCTAACCTCAAGTGGTGGGGGAACAACCTCTAGTGGTGGGGCACAACCTCTAGTGGTGGGGGCACAACCCCTAGTGGTGGGGGCCTAACCTCTAGTGGTGGGGCCTAACCTCTAGTGGGGGGGCACAACCTCTAGTGGTGGTGGCACAACCTCTAGTGGTGGGGGCCTAACCTCTAGTGGTGGGGGCCTAACCTCTAGTGGGGGGCACAACCTCTAGTGGGGGGCACAACCTCTAGTGGTGGTGGCACAACCTCTAGTGGTGGGGGCCTAACCTCTAGTGGTGGGGGCACAACCTCTAGTGGTGGGGGCCTAACCTCTAGTGGTGGGGGCCTAACCTCTAGTGGGGGGCACAACCTCTAGTGGTGGTGGCACAACCTCTAGTGGTGGGGGCCTAACCTCTAGTGGTGGGGGCACAACCTCTAGTGGTGGGGGCCTAACCTCTAGTGGTGGGGGCACAACCTCTAGTGGTGGGGGCCTAACCTCTAGTGGTGGGGGCACAACCTCTAGTGGTGGGGGCCTAACCTCTAGTGGGGGGCACAACCTCTAGTGGTGGGGGCCTAACCTCTAGTGGTGGGGACACAACCTCTAGTGGTGGGGGCCTAACCTCTAGTGGTGGGGGCACAACGTCTAGTGGTGGGGGCCTAACCTCTAGTGGTGGGGGCACAACGTCTACTGGTGGGGGCCTAACCTCTAGTGGTGGGGGCACAACCTCTAGTGGTGGGGGCCTAACCTCTAGTGGTGGGGGCACAACCTCTAGTGGTGGTGGGGGCACAACCTCTAGTGGTGGGGGCCTAACCTCTAGTGGTGGGGGCACAACCTCTAGTGGTGGTGGCACAACCTCTAGTGGTGGGGGCCTAACCTCTAGTTGTGGGGGCACAACCTCTAGTGGTGGGGGCCTAACCTCTAGTGGTGGGGGCCTAACCTCTAGTGGTGGGGGCCTAACCTCTAGTGGTGGGGGCACAACCTATAGTGGTGGGGGCCTAACCTCTAGTGGTGGTGGCACAACCTCTAGGGGTGGGGGGCACAACCTCTAGTGGTGGGGGCACAACCTCTAGTGGTGGTGGCACAACCTCTAGTGGTGGGGGCACAACCTCTAGGGGTGGGGGGCACAACCTCTAGTGGTGGGGGCCTAACCTCTAGTGGTGGGGGCCTAACCTCTAGTGGTGGGGGCACAACCTCTAGTGGTGGGGGCCTAACCTCTAGTGGTGGTGGCACAACCTCTAGTGGTGGGGGTCTAACCTCTAGTGGTGGGGGCCTAACCTCTAGTGGTAGGGGCACAACCTCTAGTGGTGGGGGCCTAACCTCTAGTGGCGGGGGCACAACCTCCATAGAGGAGATGAGGGCACAAATCATAGTTTAACCTTCATTTATATGGCGTAGAACAAAACGGGTATATTTTCGTCCGGGGGGGGGGGGGGGGGGCCTACTGGAGCGGGTTTGGATACGTCCTGTAATGGGTTTCTACTCTCACAATCTAGATCAAGGGTGGAAACACCAAACAACCAAAGTTTTTAATGCACTGTGGTGCAGTTAAACAAATATTCATTTTATTTTTCACAAACTATAAAATAAACTGAGCAATATATATATTTATTATTACAGTGAAGATATATCAAGCCATATTCCCTAATGAAAGCCAAATGTAATACGTTTTATTTAGTGAAGGTACTTTGAAAAGTGGGACATAAATATATGTATGGAGGTATCTTTCATTGGCAGTTTTGAAGCAGTTTTCGATCAACACATCCACCCATTTACCCAATAATTACCCACCCACCCACCCACCTACCCAATAACAACAATAATATCAACAACACCTCAAACCTATTTTGCACAGAGTAGCAGATTGACATTCCTGAAGCACAATGTATATTTTAATCGATTAATCGATTATCAATCACAAAATTATATTTGTTCCCAACGCTACTTAGATTAGCGAATAAAACCACAAAATAGCGAAGAATAGCGAACTATTGTAAAAACAATTAATTAAATATGCTTTAATAAAAATTATTTATACTACTGCAGGTTCAAAATTATATTAAAGTAAGTTCAAATTTCTGTATCAATAATTATTTATATTACTTCAATTTAAACATTCTATAATAACAATGGAAGTTGAAAATGTTATAGTAATCATTATTTATATCAAAGGAAGTTTAAAATTCTTATTATAATCATAATTTATATCACTGTTAGTACCTAATTCTCTAATTGTTATTAATTATATTGCACGGCCAGGCGTCTTTTCTACAACCACAAACATTTAGAAAATCGTCCATTGTCGTCTTGAAACCACAAATATTTAATCCTTCATACAGACCCCGTCTCTTCATTTATCTGTGACCTTTGTGTGTGACCTTGATGTTGCAACTGTAACTCGACATCAGCAGAAGAGCCACTTTTTGGTAAAGAAAAAGTACTCTACATCTGATTTGTCTAACACCGGTGTAAATTAATCATATTCCGTGACGTCACTACACCGATGAAAGTGTACACGCGCATGCGCTGTTTGGTAAAACACGATATATTATGTGACCTCTGGTTACGTTCCGTGATCCCCTTCATCTTATAAGATCTCACAGGGCACAATGTCAACACGGCAATGAAAAAAATATATAGATTAATGCATGACTGGGAGTGCCATACGAAATGTATGGAATACGTTTTGGAATAATGTTATTATCCATGCGGGAGCGAGGAGTACAAAACGATTCTAAAACTAGTTCCATAAATTTTGTGTGGCACTGACGCAAGTGTGATAATGTTCGTACTATCCAAACACTGTAATTTATAACAAACATTAAGCACGATTGTATTAGCTACGCAGTTCATATTAACAAGATTCAACGAGTCATACACAAAGATGATGAGTTTACACGTAGTAAAGAGTTTACCCGTATTATAAGAATAAACAACATTCATCCAGCTGCAATCTATTTATTTATTTATTTATTTATTCAATTTATTCAATTTATTCAATTTAAATTTTATGTTCTCATTATTGAATGCAACTTGCTGTATCAAACACATCGATGTCAATTTCACAAACCACAACTGACGTATGCAGTCCATCTAAACTAGTGATGTCAAAAGTAGAAAGGTTTACCATAACAGTATTGATCCCCCTGCTGGAGTAAATCCGCAATTTCGGGGAAAAAACAATAGAGATATTCGAGCAAAATGTGTTATCCTGGGACCATGTATATGTGCGTGCATTTCCATCATTCAACCCTCAAAAGTAGTCGTAATCCATGTAAAAATGCGTAGTGATTCGTTTGCAACCATATACAGCTGTTTGGCAGTAATGCTAATATGATTCGGTCATTTTCGTTTAATTCGGGCAAAAACCAGCCTGCCCCACTATTAGAAAACAGGAGCCCGTACACCTATAAATAACAATAATTATACACCGTTTATTTTAAACAATACGGGTAAAAATTAGAAAATATTATACGACATATAAATAAATTGTCAATACGTAATAATTATACGTATATAAATGAAAATATAAATGTATTACGTTTAAAGGATATACTACTACTACTACTGCTACTACTACTACTACTATAGCTGCTACTACTACTACTATTACTATTACTACAACTGCTACTGCTACTACTACTACTACTACTACTACTACTACTACTACTACTACTACTACTACTACTACTACTACTACTACTATTACTACAACTGCTACTGCTACTACTACTACTACAATTACTATTACTACTACTACTACTGCTACTACTACTACTACTACTGCTACTACTACTACTGCTACTAATACTACTACTACTACTGCTACTACTGTTACTACTACTACTGCTACTACTACTACTACTACTACTGCTAAAACTACTACTACTACTGCTGCTACTACTACTACTATTACTACTACTGCTGCTACTACTACTACTACTACTACTACTACTACTATTACTATTACTACTACTGCTGCTACTACTACTATTACTATTACTACTACTGCTACTGCTGCTACTACTACTACTACTATGCAAGGATACCCCCCCCCCCCCCCCCCCAATAGTTCTGAATCAAAAATATTATTGGTAAGAGATAAATTTTACTTGTAGAATGCAGAAAATTACATTTCAGACCATCTAGTTTTCAAAATGTTACGGGGAGCATATCCCTAAACTCTCTAGAAACTTTGCTTTGCACCCTTCGGTCTCAGTCAGCCCCCCCCCCCCCCCCCCCAATATCTAATTGGTTCTACCGTGCCTGTCAGAAATTGTCGTAATTGTACACATTTTCATAATCACAGGGCAATATTGATACTGTAGATGACAAACGTTCTTGTTAAAGTTGCGCATCCGCCCTAGAAAAATCCTGGATCCGCCCTGCCCTGCATTGTGCATTCACTTAAGATTGGTCTTTATAGTGTGGTGCACGCGCAACACGTCCCATCCTTAAGCCGATGGCTTACCACTGCACCACCGCCGCCGGCCACCTTTAAACAAACATTCCTTTCCTTTACAACCGCTGAACCTAGTTTGTGAGATATATTACTCTTCTGTTTTGTATCAAATGTATTTTGAGCTAACACAAACACCACGACGACCAGAAACACTGGGTTTGTCAACCTTGACAATACAAAGTTAGTAGGGTACAATGTAAGTAAGACGTAGGTTAACGGTAAAAAGCTCTAAGAGCCGAAAATAGTTTACGCTGTCTAAAAACTAGGGTAAGCGGCTTTAATATTTACTTGACCGGAACAGCTGAACGTTTTCTGGGACTGTAGACACACAAGAGAGAACTAACTGTCCGAAAGATCTCATCGTAGTAAGGGCGCCTTAAACAACAAAGACCTGTCGACCTTTTAATAGGATTATCGTTCTAAGTACGACATACCGTTAACAATTAAAGAATTTAACACCCATCTTTGTGTGTAACCCGTTTCAATGGCGTAGTGGTTAAGTCATGGGAGTTATGGCTGGGTAATACTGAGTTCGATTCTCTGTACCGGTTCCAACCCAGAGAGAGAACGAAAGAAAAATGTTTTGTTTTAACGACACCACCAGCAGATCACCCCACAGAGAAAGAGAGAGAGAGAGAGAGAGAGAGAGAGAGAGAGAGAGAGAGAGAGAGAGAGAGAGAGAGAGAGAGAGAGAGAGAGAGAGAGAGAGAGAGAGAGAGAGAGAGAGAGAGAGAGTTTAACCATTCAGTGGGTAGGTTTAATACCACCACGACTTCTCACTAACCACTAACAGCTAACCAATCTCCTGGACAGATAGTTCAGATAGCTGAGGTGTGTATGTGTGTGTCCAGGACAGCGTGCTTGAACCTTAATTGGATAGATGCACGAACATAAATATAAATTACGGAAATATTATCAAGAGAGTGGACGTTTTTACCAGGATGTATTGGGGGGTGGGGGTGGGGGTGGGGGTGGGGGTGGGGGTGTAAGGCCGTCCCTATCACAGATCATAGCGTTGGTCCTAGTTTCATACTGAACGCGAGCGACTCTGTTTATGCAGGGGTGGGATTCATACTGAACGCGAGCGACTCTATTTATGCAGGGGTGAAATTCATACTGAACGCGAGCGACTCTGTTTATGCAGGGGTGAGATTCATACTGAACGCGAGCGACTCTATTTATGCAGGGGTGAGATTCATACTGAACGCGAGCGACTATGTTTATGTAGGGGTGAGATTGATACTGAACGCGAGCGACTCTGTTTATGCAGGGGTGAGATTGATACTGAACGCGAGCGACTCAGTTTATGCAGGGGTGAGATTCATACTGAACTCGAGCGACTCTGTTTATGCAGGGGTGAGATTCATACTGAACGCGAGCGACTCTATTTATGCAGGGGTGAGATTCATACTGAACGCGAGCGACTCTGTTTATGCAGGGCTGAGATTCATACTGAACGCGAGCGACTCTGTTTATACAGGGGTGAGATTCATACTGAACGCGAGCGACTCTGTTTATGCAGGGGTGAGATTCATACTGAACGCGAGCGACTCTGTTTATGCAGGGGTGAGATTCATACTGAACGCGAGCTACTCTGTTTATGCAGGGGTGAGATTCATACTGAACGCGAGCGACTCTATTTATGCAGGGGTGAGATTCATACTGAACGCGAGCGACTCTGTTTATGCAGGGGTGAGATTCATACTGAATGCGAGCGACTCTGTTTATGCAGGGGTGAGATTCATACTGAATGCGAGCGACTCTGTTTATGCAGGGGTGCGATTCGGTTAAGTGCTCGCCTGAGATACTTGTGTCGCAGGATCGAACAACCTCGGTGGATCCATTCAACTGATTGTTTGAGTTTTTTCTCGTTCCAACCAGTGCACCACAACTGGTCAAAGGCCGTGGTATGTGATTCCTGTCTGTAGGAAAGTGTATATACACGATCCCTTGCTGACAAATGTAGCGGGTTTCAGAATTGCCATATGTTTGACATCCAATAGCCAATGATTAATTAATCTATGTGCTCTAGTGGTGTCGTTAAACACAACAAACTATTGAGGGAGGAAACCCGCTGTTGCCACTTCATGGGCTACTCTTTTCGATTAGCAGCAAGGGATCTTTTATATGCACCATCCCATAGACAGGATAGCACATACCACGGCCTTTGATGTACCAGTCGTGGTGCACTGGCTGGATCGAGAAATAGCCCAATGGGCCCACCGACGGGGATCGATCCCAAACCGACCGCGCATCAAGCGAGTGCTTTACGTCTCGCCCCATTACTGAAAATAAATGCACAAATAACGAAATGTGTTACTTGTAACTACGATACTTCACCTTTAACGCTGACAGGTACTGTGTTCGAATCCCGGTTCCAAACTCTATCCAAAACAGCGTGTTTAAAATTTAATTTAACACATGTATAAACACGAATATAAATTAAGTTAAAGTTGTTTTTATTTTGTTGTTATTTATGTCAAACATTTGGTCAATCTGACAAAGGAAACCCGCAACATTTTTCCATTATCAGCAAGGGATCTTTTTTATGCATCATTCCACAAACATGATTGCACATGCCACGGCCTTTGGGATACAAGGCGTGGTGAACTGGCTGGAATGAGAAATAGCCCAATGGGCCATTGACGGGGCTCGATCTTAGACCGACCGCGCACACGCGAGCGCTTTACCACTGGGCTACGTCCCGCCCCTTTACATGCAGTTACATGTGTGTATGTATAAAATAGGAATTGTAAATTCGGCCAGCAGGGCTGGTGACAAATCATATTTGTCTATCAGCAAACAAACGTGAACTTGTTGCTTTGATTTGTTCAGTAAATCGTAAGGTATCGCACTGGACGACATTGCTAAGTACAGTACGGCGTAGGAATGTCATATTTTATTTATTACCAGGACAGCGATACCCGGAGACGTGAGAGTAATATTAATTGTCAACACCTGGACATATGCACACGGATGTGCTTCAAAACACAATGGTTATCACTGACTCCGGAATCCCCCTGGTTCACTGATGTTGCCAGTGTCGTTAAACCATTATATATCAAATACTTTTTAAAGTGACATACCCTACTTTTTAAACACTGCTGTATATATTTCACTATTAGAGCCGTGTTTAATCAATGAAACCAGACATTACTTAGATTATCCAGTTCCATACATTCTGGTAATCCGGGTGTTTCTAATACCACGAAAAGCTTTGGTCATTTTGACATATAATTTTAGAGAGGAAACCCGCTACATTATTTCATTAATAGCAAGGGATCTTTTATGCGCACCATCCTACAGACAGGATAGCACTGGCTGGAACGAGAAATATCCCAATGGACCCACCGACGTGGATCGATCCCACACCGACTGCGCATCAGGCGAGCGCTTTACCTCTGTGCTACATCCCTCCCCTTGCTCCCCCCCCCCCCCCACACACATCCCGTTTTAACGTATCAGACTCTTGTTTCTCTATATTTTTACTTTATCCAGATGTGTTACAGGTTTGTAGATTAACCAAACTTAGTGTCCATCCCCGTGGGTTGAACTATGGTCTACAGCTTGAAAGTCAATGGGTCTAATTCAAAGGGTTCGTACTTCTTCTGTTTCGCATCCAATGCTTTTGGAGCTACTAAAATAGCCCGAAAAACATTCGATTTGTCCAAATCTATTATTTTTAGTAAGACATTGATTAACAGATCGATGCCAGTCAGTGGCCCATTGGGCAACACGACTGGTATATCAAAGGCCGTGGTATGTGCTATCCTGCCTATGCAAGCTATGGTATGGTGCATATAAAAGATCCCTAGCTACTATTAATGGAAAAATGTAGCGGGTTTCCTCTCTAAGACTATATGTCAAAATTACCAAATGTTTGACATCCAATACCCGACGATTAATAAATAAATGTGCTCTAGTTGTGTCGTTAAACAAAACAAACTTTAACTTTTATCTTTCCTTACACGACTTGCAACAGTATGATGTGTGTGGTTGGGCGGGACGGGATGTAGCTCGCTTGATGGGTGGTCGGTTTAGGGTCGATCCCCGTCGATGGCCCCACTGGGCTATTTCTCGTTCCAGCCAGTGCTCCACGACTGGTGTAACAAATGCCGTGGTATTTACTATCCTGTCTGTGGGATGGCGCATATAAAAGATCCCTTGTTGCTAATCGAATAGAGCAGCCTATGAAGTGGCGACAGTCGGTTTCCTCTCTCACAATTTGTGTGGTCCTTAATCATGTGTCTGACGCCATATAACCGTAAATAAAATGTGTTGAGTGTGTCGTTAAATAAAACATTTCCTTCGTTCCTTCCAGTATGATGTGATGACATTTAAAAGATAATATAATGCTTTACTAGTAACCCTTAAGTTTTGAAGATTTAACTTGATTTAACCCTCTGTGTGTATTTCATAAAGTCTGCACACTAAGTAAAATTTATTGAATACAGATAATAGTATTTACACTTATCAACACTGTGGCATATATGATAATACCAAACATAACCTGGCGCCCTGTTCTTTACTGTACTTAGTACACTATCACTGCATAAATCATCATTTCCAAACTGATTTAATATGTACACAAGCGAACTTTACATACATGAGCATTGTTCTGTAATGCCATTTCATTTTAAAGGCATATTGTCACAAACCACTGCCTATTTAATGATCTAACAAAGTATTACCTGAAAAAATATAATTTGATTTGTCCCTAAATGTACTTTATTCAACAATCTTCATAACCACCATACTCCATTTATTAATGACATTTTGCAAAAATAATTTAATTATGGCAATGGTCCATAATTCAAAAACTAAAATTGGCGAGAGGGATGACATGGATTTCACTCCATCATGATTAAGTTAAGGTGATGCGATAGCTAGATTTGGTTTCCAACAATTAACGTAATTTTTATTTATTATCCATTTTCAGAGAAATAAGATCCTTAAATCTGTGACAGTATGCCTTTAACTATCGATTATCGTGATTATATCCAGTTAAGATTCAAACACGCTGTCATGTACAAAACACCCTTAGTATAGTGATGTGAGCTGCCATTCCAGGATAGTGGATTATATCCAGTTAAGATTCAAACACGCTGTCATGTACAAATACCCTTAGTATAGTGATGTGAGCTGCCATTCCAGGATAGTGGATTATATCCAGTTAAGATTCAAACACGCTGTCATGTACAAACACCCTTAGTATAATGATGTGAGCTGCCATTCCAGGATAGTGGATTATATCCAGTTAAGATTCAAACACGCTGTCATGTACAAAACACCCTTAGTATAGTGATGTGGGCTGCCATTCCAGGATAGTCGATTATATCCAGTTAAGATTCAAACACGCTGTCATGTACAAACACCCTTAGTATAGTGATGTGAGCTGCCATTCCAGGATAGTGGATTATATCCAGTTAAGATTCAAACACGCTGTCATGTACAAAAACCCTTAGTATAGTGATGTGAGCTGCCATTCCAGGATAGTGGATTATATCCAGTTAAGATCCAAACACGCTGTCATGTACAAAAACCCTTAGTATAGTGATGTGAGCTGCCATTCCAGGATAGTGGATTATATCCAGTTAAGATCCAAACACGCTGTCATGTACAAAAACCCTTAGTATAGTGATGTGAGCTGCCATTCCAGGATAGTCGATTATATCCAGTTAAGATTCAAACACGCTGTCATGTACAAAACACCCTTAGTATAGTGATGCGAGCTGCCATTCCAGGATAGTGGATTATATCCAGTTAAGATTCAAACACGCTGTCATGTACAAAACACCCTTAGTATAGTGATGTGAGCTGCCATTCCAGGATAGTGGATTATATCCAGTTAAGATTCAAACACGCTGTCATGTACAAAACACCCTTAGTATAGTGATGTGAGCTGCCATTTTAGGATAGTGGATTAATGGTTAGGGGTGGGACGTAGCGGTAAAGCGCTCGCCTTGTGTGCGGTCGGTTTAGGATCGACCCCTGTCGGAGGACCCATTGGGCTATTTCTCATTGCAGACAGTGTACCACGACTGGTATATATCAAAGGCTGTGGTATGTGTTATCCTGTCTATGGAATGGCGCATACAAAATATCCCTTGTATCGGATTTCCTCTCTAAAACTATATATCAAAGTTATCAAATGATTACCACATTATCACTGACAGCCGATAAATAATAAACCAATGTGCTCTAGTTGTGTCGTTAAACAAAACTAACTTTAACTCCTTTTTTTCGTTATAAAATTTAAAGGGGTAGTTCGGGGTGGGTGGGTGAACTTACATGTAACACTACCCAGCCTTAAAACGTTACAATTTTTGTTTAACGACACCACTAGAGCACATTGATTTATTAATCATCGGCTACTGGATGTCAAACATTTGGTAATAATAATGTATTAGAGAGGAAACCCGCTACATGTTTCCATTAGTAGCAAAGGATCTTTTATATGCACCGTCACAGAGACAAAATAGCACATACCACAACCTTTAACATATCAGTCGTGGTGTACTGGTTGGAACGAGAAATAGCCCGATGGGGAATGATCCCAGACCGACAGCGTATCAGACGAGCGATTTACCACTGGACTACGTCCCACCCCTTAAGTCCGATGGGTTAGCGTTAGCTTACGCCGGTCACTTAGTGCATGTAATCTCTACAAGTATCATTGTTATGCGAACGTGGTTACACAGGTATAAAGTAAAGTTTGTTTTATTTAACGATGCCACTAGAGCACATTGATGGGGTTTTTTTTTATCTTATCATCGGCTATTGGACGTCAAACATATGGTCATTCTGACACAGTTTTTTAAAAGGAAACCCGCTGTCGCCACATAGGTTACTCTTTTACGGCAGGCAGCAAGGGATCTTTTATTTCCGCTTCTCACAGGCAGGATAGCACAAACCATGGCCTTTGTTGAACCAGTTATGGATCACTGGTCGGTGCAAGTGGTTTACACCTACCCATTGAGCCTTGCGGTGCACTCACTCAGGGTTTGGAGTCGGTATCTGGATTAAAAATCCCATGCCTCGACTGGGATCCGAACCCAGTACCTACCAGCCTGTAGACCGATGGCCTAACCACGACGCCACCGAGGCCGGTCTCAGCGGCATTAGATTATTTATTTCCATAAAATCCAAATTGTGTTTTATCTTGTCCTGTCCCGATATTTGTAACTTAGCTGACAAAACCTGCCATAGCATTCTTAAATAACGAAAATCTCTTTTGTGTACTAGGAGATGGTTTATGTATAATATTTTAACTGTATATATCTTATTGTTTTATTTGTGCTGCCATTGTTTTAACTGTACTATATTGGATTGTTTACTTTATTTGTCTTTTAGATACTTTAATCGAATAGTCTCTCATAACTCAGTCTAGAATGGCTTATTACAATTTTATAATTTATATTGTTTTTATGTATATGCTAAATTTTATTCTGTTGTAATGAGGTGAGACTTTAATAAACTGTCTGTCTGTCTGTCTGTCTGTCTGTTCAGAGAGTTTTTGGTCATCCTGGTTTGTAATACCACGAAATGCAAGTATTATAATTCTGAGAAGTAACGGCTATTGACACGATCTCTGATTTGTTTCCAGAGAGTATGTACCCGTTTCAAAGAAAGAAATGTTTTATTTAACGACGCACCCAGCACATTTCATTTATGGTTATATGGCGTCAGACATATGGTTAAGGACCACACAGATTTTGAGAGGAAACCCGCTGTCGTCACTTCATGGGCTACTATTTCCGATTAGCAGCAAGGGATCTTTTATTTGCGCTTCCCACAGGCAGGATAGCTCAAACCATGACCTTTGTTGAACCAGTTATGGATCACTGGTCGGTGCAAGTGGTTTACACCTACCCATTGAGCCTTGCGGAGCACTCACTCAGGGTTTGGAGTCGGTATCTGGATTTAAAATCCCATGCCTCGACTGGGATCCGAACCCAGTACCTACTAGCCTGTTGACCGATGGCCTAACCACGACGCCACCGAGGCCGGTATACCCGTTTCAACGTCTCACTCCTGTTTCACTCTATTGTAACATTATTCAGATGATTTACACGATTGTAGATTAACCAAACTTATTGTCCATTTTAACGCGTTCAAACTAATATCTGCGTCTTTAGCTCACTAGGGGGAGTGACGTAGACCAGTGGTAAAGCGCTCGCTTGATGCACGGTCAGTCTGGCATCAATCCCCCTCGGTGGGCCCATTGGGCTATCTCTCGTTCCAGACAGTGCACTACAACTGGTACATCAAAGGCCGTAGTATGTGCTATCCTGTCTATGGGATAGTGCATATAAAAGATCCCTTGCTGCTAACTGAAAAGAGTAGTCCAGGAAGTGGCGACAGCGGGTTTCCTCTCTCAATATCTGTGTGGTCCTTAACCATATGTCTGACGCCATATAATCGTAAATAAAATGTGTTGAGTGTATCGTTAAATAAAACATTTCCTTCCTTCCTTTTCACTAGAGGGCGGAACGTAGCCCAGTGATAAAGCGCTCGCTTGGTGCGCGGTCAGTCCGGGATCAATTCCCGTCGGTGGGCCCATTGGGTTACCTCTCGTTCCAGCCAGTGCACCACGACTGGTATATCAAAGGCCGTGGTATGTGCTATCCTGCCTGTGGGATGGTGCATATAAAAGATCCCTTGCTACTAATGAAAAATTGTAGCGGGTTTCCTCTCTAAGACTACAGGTCAACATGACCAAATGTTTGACATTCAATAACCGATGATTAATAAATCAATGTGCTCTAGTGGTATCTCTTTATCTATCAGTGACTACTCATTGTTATCCTGTGAAATATAGGTCAACGCTTAATTTTTATGAATCATTTCCTACTATAGCAAATGGTATTTTGTTTATAAAATAAGATCAAAGGGATTTCGTCAATATAGTGTTTTGACCAGAGGTTAGAAAGCGCCAACACAAGCTCAATGACCGCTCGGCGACTGTACAGCCTGGGACGGGAGTTACCTGCCCCAAGAAGTGCTCTCCAAAAAGACATTAATGAAAGTGAAATAGATTTATTTCGGTCTCAGAAGCTGAAGAGCGGTATAAACTCCGCAAAGTAAAACACGCGTCGAGGCAATATTAATGTGCACATCAGTTTATGCTATTAATAAGACAACATATTTTGTTGGTCATGATTTTATTATGAGTTTGGAATAGTAAAATTAAATATATTAAACGTATTTATATTGTTTTTTAAATGAAAATAATAGTGGACAAAAAATTAAAGCAAAAATAAAAAGCAAAGCAAAAGAAAACAAATGCATGTAATAAAAATTAAAACAAAACAAAACAACAACAAAACCAAAACCAAAACCAAAACCAAAGTGTGCACACGATAGTGTAGTGGTTAAGCCATCTGACTTAAGGCTGGTACCTAAATGTAGATTCTTGGTTCGCATCCCGGGACCGGCTCCAGCCCAGACATAATTTAATGCCTCAATGTGTTGTAGTAAGACCACTACACCGACTCTCTCACCAACCACTAACCCACTGTCCTGGACAGACAACACAGATAGCTGAGATGTGTGCCCAGGACAGCGTGCTTGAACATTCATTAAATATAAGCACGAAAATAAATATAAATGAGGGGTTTTTTTGGTTGTTTTTTTAATTATTATTATTTGTTTTAAAATGTTTGGTCATACTTGTATGAAAAGAAAAAAATAATTGCGGCCAGTTCTTACAGTTAAATTTCATTTCATATTTTAGGAACAGGATGTTTTGAATATATAGTTTTCGCACTAAATACGTTTATAGTATTGTCTGAGCAAACTTCATAGCGACGACACTCTAGTCCGGTTCGCATCTTGGTTTGTTTGGCATCGATTTCACATCGAATCATGTGTTCGCACTAGTGTAAAGTAGGCTATCTTAGTGCGTTTCATATCATGACAGTGTAGTGTGAACAAACAATTAAGTTTTTAACCTGTTATTCGATGCAAAAATGCTTTTATGACGTAATTCGAAATTACATGTTAATTGTAGGACATCCGTATATTGTGTATCCAAGTCGTCCAGTTTGTTGTGACATCCAGCCAGACGTCAGTGTCCACACACTCGTCACAGCGAGCTGGTTTTCACTTTGTTGTCAACTGTATAGTCGATCTCATAGTCCACACACTCGTCACAGCGAGCTGGTTTTCATTATGTTGTCAACTGTATAGTCGATCTCATAGTCCACACACTCGTCACAGCGAGCTGGTTTTCATTATGTTGTCAACTGTATAGTCGAACTCATAGTCTACACACTCGTCACAGCGAGCTGGTTTTCATTATGTTGTCAACTGTATAGTCGAACTCATAGTCTACACACTCGTCACAGCGAGCTGGTTTTCACTATGTTGTCAACTGTATAGTCGATCTGTCTCTTTAGCCATTCTGGAGGCGGAAAGTAGCCCAGTGGTAAAGCGTCCGCCTGATGCGCGGTCAGTCTAGGATCGATCCACGTCGGTGGGCCCATTGGGCTATTTCTCTTTCCAGCCAGTGCACTACGAGTGGTATATCAAAGGCCGTGGTATGTGTTATCCAAGTCTGTGGGGAGGTGCATATAAAAGATCCCTTGCTACTAATGGAAACATGTAGCGGGTTTCCTATCTGAGACATTATTACCAAATGTTTGACTCCCGACAGCAATGATTAATAAATAACTATGCTACATGAGACAAGCATCTGTCACGGTTGGAGAGACAAGGACTGGGATGTGGAGGTGGACAGCGAATAAGATGAATGATACATACATACATACATATATATATATATATATATATATATATATATATATATATATATATATATATATATATATATATATACATGTATACATATACATATATATATATATTTTTCTTCTTCTAATTCAAATTGTAAATTCAATAGCCTTATTACCCCCATAAACCCCCGTCTTGGACATATCCACCGGGGAAATCTCGGAGAATGTACTCAAGACAGTCATGCTTGAATCTTCAATGAATGTAAGCACGAGCGATTGACTGATTAAATCGGCTGCGCCGAATTGAACACGAATCCGAACTGTAACCTCTCAAAACCGGATTCTCTGTAAATCGGAATTCCCTCAAAACCGGACGTTTTTCATGGTCCCTTTTGAAATATCTCTTAAAACCGGACTTCTTATTTGGTCCGTTTGGTGTCCGGTTTAGAGGGTTTCACTGTTATACTTTGAAACCAGTGTCGCGCCGCCTTCTGTGTGGGTTTTGACACATCCCTGGTTTTCAGGCCGATCACGGCTCAACCCATTCATAAATCACTAGCAACAAGAGCAAGTCATTAACTTGCATTACATTTCAATCACGTGTGAGATAAACTAAAATACGGAACTATGCACTAACGGTTAATATACTGATGGAAAGAAATAAAGGACCACACAGATAGCAACAAGAAATAATGACTGCATCAAAAATCAATTGATATTGTCAGAAGTTGACTGGGAACATATAGGCATCACATTCAACTCTATAGACATTCAATCCCACATTACAACTTGGTATGAAATATAGACATTACTACGCTAGTAGTGAATTAAATATAGTATACAATTTGATGTGTTCCCTTATTTCTTTCCATCAGTATATGTATTAGTCAGCGTGTTAATAATGTTTACTTTAACGCTATTGAACTAAACAGCCCCTCCCAGCCTCCGATGTTTTTTGTTTTGTTTTTTATCCTGCAACCAAAGTTTCTATTAACAGAATATGATATCGGATAAAGCAAAGGTCTCACTACACAGATGTCATCTGCCATTGACAGCCATGTTAAATTGCCCAACTTCAAACGAAGATTGCCAATAGAACGGGTTCTTGTTGGCACTAACAACATACACCACTGCGAACATACATTATATAAACATATATTTTCACTCCAAAATTGAGAACATTTCCGTCTCAGTTTTTTGCTATATGACCGCATCTGGCTGTAGTACCGGTCCGAACAGGTGGTTCATTAACCGATTCACTCCGGCTGTCTCTTGCGCTATATACCCATGTCCCAAAAAGTCGATGCACAATATTACAAAATAACATGGGCAATATACAGCCAGAAGGCTAACCATTAAACATACATGTTGTTTTAATTCTTCACCATTCCTAGAAGTGAATATGTGAACCATAACGTGTCACAATTAGGAACTATAGTGGACCGTCATCAATCAACTCTCACCCGGAAGTGATATGTGTAGTGAGACCAAAGACATAGTCTGCTACTGGAGCAATATGACTTTTAACGTCACTCATGTGACGTCACACGCATAGCCTATATTACAAAATCCCTCATTTGACCTCTACTAGATCATCGTACAATGTGGCTGAAATAACAGAAATAATTGCTTTTCCCCTTAATTTTTATGGTCTGCAGGATAAAGATAATAACAGGTAAATGACGTCGGATATCTGCTTTATCTTGTTCAGGCCGAATGAGAAATTCCACTCGACAGAGCCTCGCAGAATTTCCCATTCTTACCTTCACAGGATAAAGCAGATACCCGACGTCATTGATTAGTTATTCTCTGTTTATTATATAACATTTAGTGAAATATCTTAAAGGGACATCCCTGAGTTTGCTGCATTGTTAGATGTTTCCGACTAATAAAATATTTCTACGATTAAACTTACATATTAAATATATTTTCTTATTTAGAATATCAGTGTCTGTATATTCAATGTGTTTCTGGTCGTCTTAAAGCGGCTATGTCTGGAATATTTTTATTATTTAAGCATTTAGAACAGAAAATCCCATTACGTTTGGTGCATATAAGACGCCGCACTCCGAATTGGTTTCACTACACTGGCTTTTCCAAGTTAAAAATAAACCCACTATTTTGAAAATGGGACACTTTTGCCGGGCTCCCTCTGGGCTAAAAATAGTACGGTTCAGCTATTGTTGCATTACAAAAACCGAGCGGATTCTAGCAGCCAATTACGCTAGCAGCCAATTTCAGCAGACCCTCATGGCGACGATCTAAACACCGGACTCATACGCCTTTCGATTGTTATCTGTATTTCACACACTTTTATACACACTGTTATGCTAATTTTTAATTATTCACTACAACTTAAGAATTTTAGAGTTTTAAAGAGTATCTTTATATAATAACAACACAAAAACAAAATAACAACCAAGACTCATTTTCACAGTCTTATTGTTACTAATATCCGTATAAATACAACTTAACCATTTCATTAAGCACTTTTATAATATCTGAAGTATCACTTTAAAAATCCGTCTGTACTACGGTAATATAGGATGTCCAACTAGTATCGTATAGCCCACACCACAACACACATTATAAAAGGCGTAATGGTCCGGTGTTTAGAACGTCGCCATGCGTGTCTGCTGAAAGTGGCTGCTAGCGTAATTGGCTGCTAGGAAGTGGCTGTTAGAATGCGCTCGGTATTACAAAATGGCGAGAATTGTTCTAACTGGCTAGTAACCATTTGACGATATGCGTTAATGACGACAACTTGCGAGTGAATTAAAAGTGCAGTTATGCTTGTATTTGAACTTAGAACTTGACTGTATACGATTGAAACCAGACATTGCAGCTTTAATATTTGAAAGAAGCCCAAACTGGATTTCCATTTCAAATAACTTCGTACGTACGAAAAAACTAAACAATTCGGATATAAAACAAAATTTAACCCAGTACAAATATTAGAACGATCAGAAACATGTTTAATATACAGCCACTAATATTTTATGCAGACAAATATATTTGAATTGTAATTACAATCGTTAAAAAGTCTCTTTTAGTCGATAACATCTTAAACATTGCAGCAAACTCAGGAATGTCCCTTTAAAATATCGGTGAAATAAAAGTGTTATCAGTCACTCGGTGACGATAACACATTTTGCAGTGAAAATTTCACTCTGAAATGTGTTATCGTCACTGTAGAAAGTGTTATCTTCACTGTAAGAAAGCCGGAAGTATTTTGCTGCTGGCATTTTAAAAATAAAGGTAAATTGCCAAAAGTTATATAATAAATAGAAAATTTCAGGGTTTTTTGTTTTTTTCTCTTTTTTGTTGTCAAATATGATTTATATCTCATCGAGTGAAGTTTGCAATCATATCTCACGAGTCTCGCTTGCGACATTAACTAGTTATTAACTAGTTAACGTCATTAACTAATTTTACCTAGGTTTGACGTAAAAAGTAAAGGAAACGTCTTTTTAAAATTACAAAAATTTCGATTAAATGTGTTACATTTATTTTGTACGAAGTCGAAACAGAGATGTCAGAATGTACTGTTGTCGACTTTAGTAGTCGAAACACACTGTATATCATGAACACATGCGTGTTTTAATTAATGCGTCTGGTATATGCAACTTGTCAGCCTTTGCTCACTACTCTATACATATATATATATATATATATATTGATGTTTTATTTGTTATAACGCTGATAAGTTGTAAACCTTCAACTTCAACCTGAACTTGGTAATTGCAACTTTTAAAGATAACACTGCAGATACAAAATGCTGAAATGTTTTTGCGGAATTTTGCAGTTGCCATTAATTTTATTTGGACACTCAAAATCAGTGAAAGCCACCATTTCTATTAGTCGGTAGTAATTTCCTCCATAATATTTTTTTAACAATCGAGATACGAACACACACACAAAATATAAGAAAATAAAACGCTGTTCAACAAGTCTGTTTGCCTTAAAGTGTCTAGACGCAAAGACAATTTATATTTAATTATTTATTTTTTAAATGTTCTTGTTTTAATCTTTTAATTAACGGTGCTTAGTAATATAAATTTACTACACACCATATAAGCGCTACATTTAATAATAATCCTAATAACAACAACAACAACAAAACAACAACAACAATAATAATAATAATAATTATTATTATAGTAACAGCGGCGACAACAATAATAATAACAACAACAATAACAAATAATAATAATAATAAAACTTACCCAATCATATATTTTATGTTCCAGTTCTTTCTTTTTTTTCTTTTTTTTTTCCAAACACTCTTGGATATTTTTGCTCGAGATACGAAGTATTGTTCTCGGTTTTGTTTAGTTCATTCTTATTATTAACCCGTTACCGTCAAAGTAAAAAGAAAAACGCGTTATTACATCGAAGTTGACAGGCTGTTCCCCGCAGACGATGCGATTAGTTAAAAGTCGATGACACGTGACGCGCGGTGCCTGCCAACTAAAGGGAAGAAGTCAAAAGATGAAAAATATACTTGGTGACCGCCAATATATTTACTGGAGTCATGGCGGCCCCGCTAAATGATCGCCGCACTTCACGTTTGAACGGCCGGGTCAGTCTAACTTGTCGCTGCCTGCCGGTGTCCTTAGGGTTGTTGTACTTCAAATAAATCTCCATTGGTGGTAACGTTAAAGGTACATGGTTTCTACATTCTGCAGCATGTTCTGTTAAAGGTGCATGGTTTCTACATTCTGCAGCATGTTCTGTTCAAGGTACATGGTTTCTACATTCTGCAGCATGTTCTATTAAAGGTACATGGTTTCTACATTCTGCAGCATGTTCTGTTAAAGATACATGGTTTCTACATTCTGCAGTATGTTCTGTTAAAGATACATGGTTTCTACATTCTGCAGTATGTTCTGCTAAAGTTACATGGTTTCTACATTCTGCAGTATGTTCTGCTAAAGTTACATGGTTTCTACATTCTGCAGTATGTTCTGTTAAAGTTACATGGTTTCTACATTCTGCAGTATGTTCTGTTAAAGGTGCATGGTTTCTACATTCTGCAGTATGTTCTGCTAAACATGCATGGTTTCTACATTCTGCAGTATGTTCTGTTAAAGGTGCATGGCTTCTACATTCTGCAGTATGTTCTGCTAAAGATACATGGTTTTTACATTCTGCAGTATGTTCTGCTAAAAATACATGGTTTCTACATTCTGCAGTATGTTCTGTTAAAGATACATGGTTTCTACATTCTGCAGTATGTTCTGTTAAAGTTACATGGTTTCTACATTCTGCAGTATGTTCTGTTAAAGGTGCATGGTTTCTACATTCTGCAGTATGTTCTGTTAAAGGTGCATGGTACCTTCTGCAGTATGTTCTGTTAAAGGTGGTTTCTACATTCTGCAGTATGTTCTGTTAAAGGTGCATGGTTTCTACATTCTGCAGTATGTTCTGTTAAAGGTGCATGGTTTCTACCTTCTGCAGTATGTTCTGCTAAAGGTGCATGGTTTCTACATTCTGCAGTATGTTCTGTTAAAGGTGCATGGTTTCTACATTCTGCAGTATGTTCTGTTAAAGGTGCATGGTTTCTACATTCTGCAGTATGTTCTGTTAAAGGTGCATGGTTTCTACATTCTGCAGTATGTTCTGTTAAAGGTGCATGGTTTCTACATTCTGCAGTATGTTCTGTTAAAGGTGCATGGTTTCTACATTCTGCAGTATGTTCTGCTAAAGGTGCATGGTTTCTACATTCTGCAGTATGTTCTGCTAAAGGTGCATGGTTTCTACATTCTGCAGTATGTTCTGTTAAAGATACATGGTTTCTACATTCTGCAGTATGTTCT
>NC_054709.1:23092281-23321502 GCF_016097555.1 Gigantopelta aegis
TTCTGCAGTATGTTCTGTTAAAGGTGCATGGTTTCTACATTCTGCAGTATGTTCTGTTAAAGGTGCATGGTTTCTACATTCTGCAGTATGTTCTGTTAAAGGTGCATGGTTTCTACCTTCTGCAGTATGTTCTGTTAAAGGTGCATGGTTTCTACATTCTGCAGTATGTTCTGTTAAAGGTTCATGGTTTCTACGTTCTGCAGTATGTTCTGTTAAAGGTGCATGGTTTCTACGTTCTGCAGTATGTTCTGTTAAAGGTTCATGGTTTCTACGTTCTGCAGTATGTTCTGTTAAAGGTTCATGGTTTCTACGTTCTGCAGTATGTTCTGTTAAAGGTTCATGGTTTCTACGTTCTGCAGTATGTTCTGTTAAAGGTTCATGGTTTCTACGTTCTGCAGTATGTTCTGTTAAAGGTTCATGGTTTCTACGTTCTGCAGTATGTTCTGTTAAAGGTTCATGGTTTCTAAGCAGTATGTTCTGTTAAAGGTGCATGGTTTCTACGTTCTGCAGTATGTTCTGTTAAAGGTACATGGTTTCTACATTCTGCAGTATGTTCTGTTAAAGGTACATGGTTTCTACGTTCTGCAGTATGTTCTGTTAAAGGTGCATGGTTTCTACATTCTGCAGTACGTTCTGTTAAAGGTGCATGGTTTCTACATTCTGCAGTACGTTCTGTTAAAGGTGCATGGTTTCTACATGGTTTCTACATTCTGCAGTACGTTCTGTTAAAGGTGCATGGTTTCTACATTCTGCAGTACGTTCTGTTAAAGGTGCATGGTTTCTACATTCTGCAGTACGTTCTGTTAAAGGTGCATGGTTTCTACATTCTGCAGTACGTTCTGTTAAAGGTGCATGGTTTCTACATTCTGCAGTATTGTCTTCCCTCATAATAATATTGTGTTCCCTCATAATATTGTGTTCCCTCATAATAATATTGTGTTCCCTTATAATAATATTGTTCCTTCATAATAACATTGTGTTCCCTCATAATAACATTGTTCCCTCATAATAACATTGTTCCTTCATAAAATTGTTGCCTCATAATAATATGTGTTCCCTCATAATAACATTGTTCCCTCATAATAACATTGTTCCCTCATAACATTGTTCCCTCATAATAATATGTGTTCCCTCATAATAATTGTTCCCTCATAATAACATTGTTCCCTCATAATATTGTGTTCCCTCATAATAACATTTTTCCCTCATAATAATATTGTGTTCCCTCATAACATTGTGTTCCCTCATAATAACCTTGTTCCCTCATAATAACATTGTCTTCCCTCATAATAACATTGTTCCCCCATAATAACATTGTTCCCTCATAATATTGTCTTCCCTAATAATAACATTGTGTTCCCTCATAATAACATTGTTCCCTCATAATAATATTGTCTTCCCTCATAATAATATTGTGTTCCCTCATAATATTGTCTTCCCTCATAATAATATTGTGTTCCCTCATAATAATATTGTTCCTTCATAATAACATTGTGTTCCCTCATAATAACATTGTTCCCTCATAATAACATTGTTCCCTCATAACATTGTTCCCTCATAATAATATGTGTTCCCTCATAATAACATTGTTCCCTCATAATATTGCACCGGCCTCGGTGGCGTCGTGGCAGGCCATCGGTCTACAGGCTGGTAGGTACTGGGTTCGGATCTCAGTCGAGGCATGGGATTTTTAATCCAGATACCGACTCCAAACCCTAAGCGAGTGCTCCGCAAGGCTCAATGGGTAGGTGTAAACCACTTGCACCGACCAGTGATCCATAACTGGTTCAACAAAGGCCATGGTTTGTGCTATCCTGCCTGTGGGAAGCGCAAATAAAAGATCCCTTGCTGCCAATCGGAAGAGTAGCCCATGTAATGGCGACAGCGGGTTTCGTCTCAAAAATCTGTGTGGTCCTTAACCATATGTCTGACGCCATATAACCGTAAATAAAATGTGTTGAGTGCGTCGTTAAATAAAACATTTCTTTCTTTTTTCATAATATTGCGTTCCCTCATAATAACATTGTTCCCTCATAATAATATTGTGTTCCCTCATAATATTGTGTTCCCTCATAATAATATTGTGTTCCCTCATAATAATATTGTTCCCTCATAATAACATTGTGTTCCCTCATAATAACATTGTTCCATCATAATAACATTGTTCCCTCATAATATTGTGTTCCCTCATAATAACATTGTTCCCTCATAATAGCATTATGTTCCCTCATAATAATATTGTGTTCCCTCATAATAACATCGTTCCCTCATAATAACATTGTTCCCTCATAATATTGTGTTCCCTCATAATAATATTGTGCTCCCTCATAATAATATTGTGTTCCCTCATAATAACATTATGTTCCCTCACAATAATAGTGTGTTGTCTGGTAATAATATTGTACTTCCATAATCCAATTGTCCCGGAGATGACAGCATGTTGCCAGGCGTTTATACCCATCTATTGCAATCACTTACTGGTCTATATAGCATGTAGACACCTACAACAAAACAGGCATGCACGCACACACACAATCTCTACCTCTCTCTCTCTTTATTTGACATTGCGTCATGTCGTGTTTTTATTAAACATTTTAAAAGCCTTTTGTTTTTGCAAAGAATAATTTATTGGATATGAAAGGCAATAAAATCTTCTATAATTTAATATTTGTTTGAATAACTCGAACAGGCTTTATCAACCGGAACACTTCACTGTGATATCTGTATTATTATCTTCTTAATGTCTTTCCCATCGAGGACCACAAATGTTTTACAATGCCCCACCCTAGTGCATTACAGTTTATTTCCATGTTTAAGATGGCCCAAAACAGGTGTAATGTAAACATTTTTAATAACATTGTTCACCTTGTCCTCTATAAGCGCTATTTGATAACTCTGGTCTAAATTTACACCTTCTTGTTTGGAATATTGGAGTGTACAGAGATGAGTACTAGTCAGTCTCTCTCTCTCTCTCTCTCTCTCGCTCTCGATCTCGCTCTCTCTCTCTCCATAATAAGGTTACATCTTCAGACAAAAATTAACAGATATTTTAGCGAGGAACACATTTAATAGTGCACTTTTACTCTACAAACCTGTAACATATGGATAAAGTTACATTAGAGTGAAGAAAGAGTCAGTGTTGCTGAAACGGAGGAAAAAACTTATAAATAAAACTAGAACTAGTGTTCCATAACCGTTATACTTTTCAGAGGTATATGCGTTTAAACAAAATATGAAAAAAATGCATTTCATGGTATTGTGAACACCAGGATGACCAGCAACACTTTGAATGTACTGGGATGGATCATCTAAACATTAAAATCCAAGTAATACCCGATTTTAATTTGCAGAAACGGCTCTAATAATGATACATATGCCATGTCTAAAAGGTAGGTTCTGTCTTTTTAAATACATCAATAAAGAACATAACATATTTAGTGTTTCAAAACGTAAGTTTATTCTTCCAAAATATCATATAATTTTCAATAATACTATTAATATATTAGTAACTCATAAATATAAGTATATCACTAGTATAGATAATCATTTAATTCACATTTAAACCTAGTAACCGGGTAGGTTTGAGTTACACCAGAATGTAACACATTTTAATTTAAGACTCTTACCCAAGTTTGCGGCTGTTGTAACAAGTTAGCGACTAGCAGAGCCTTTTTGGCGACATTATTAAAGGTGCTTCTGGTAATCCTAACAGTTGTTGTAGTCCAAATTAGTGTTTTTGTTCTTTCAATGATTTCATACATACGAAATAAAATATAGATATTAGGCCATAAAAATACGTTTAAGTTACCCCAAACACTAGGACGATCAGAAACACACTGGATACAGTTACACATGTTTTGTTAAACGATACCACTAGAGTACATCGATTTATTAATCATCGGCTACTGGATGTCAATCATTTCGTACTTTTGACATATAGTCTTAGAGAGGAAATCCGCTACATTTTCCTATTAGAAGCAAGGGATCTTTCATATGAACACAGACAGGATAGCACATACCACGGCCTTTGATATGCTAGTCGTGGTGCACTAGCTGGAGCGAGAAATGGCGCAATGGATCCACTGATGGGGATCGATCCTAGACTGACCGCGCATTAAGCGATCGCGTTACCGTCCTCACTATTACTGAGACATGTTCTCAACAAACAAATGTATTTAAAATGTACTTTTAGTCATTAAAAGGCTCTGTCAATCGTCAGTACAGTCCCTCGAACTAGAACATGAACCACAAACTCAGGGCAGTACAGTCCCTCGAACTAGAACATGAACCACAAACTCAGGGCAGTACAGTCCCTCGAACTAGAACATCAACCACAAACCCAGGGCAATACAGTCCCTCGAACTAGAACATCGACCACAAACCCAGGGCAATACAGTCCCTCGAACTAGAACATCAACCACAAACCCAGGGCAATACAGTCCCTCGAACTAGAACATCAACCACAAACCCAGGGCAATACAGCCCCTCGAACTAGAACATCAACCACAAACCCAGGGCAATACAGTTCCTCGAACTAGAACATCAACCACAAACCCAGGGCAATACAGTCCCTCGAACTAGAACAACAACCACAAACTCAGGGCAGTACAGTCCCTCGAACTAGAACATCAACCACAAACTCAGGGCAGTACAGTCTCTCGAACTAGAACATCAACCACAAACTCAGGCAATACAGTCCCTCGAACTGGAACATCAACCACAAACTCAGGGCAGTACAGTCCCTCGAACTAGAACATCACCCACAAACTCAGGGCAGTACAGTCTCTCGAACTAGAACATCAACCACAAACTCAGGGCAGTACAGTCCCTCGAACTAGAACATCAACCACAAACTCAGGGCAGTACAGTCCCTCGAACTAGAACATCAACCACAAACTCAGGGCAGTACAGTCTCTTGAACTAGAACATCAACCACAAACTCAGGGCAGTACAGTCCCTCGAACTAGAACATCAACCACAAACTCAGGGCAGTACAGTCCCTCGAACTAGAACATCAACCAAATGATCGTCACAAATAAACTAAGCTGAAGGCGAGATTTTGACATTGACATACTTGCACTCATCCCGACATAAATAATTTCATTGTTTCGAGATTCAGGGGTTGAAATGCTTTCGTCCCGACAGGTTTTGTTACCAGTCAACATCACCGGACGAAATAAACTAGCTGAAGGCGAGATTGTGACGCTGACATGCTTGCACTCATTCCGACACAAATAATTTCATTGTTTCGAGATTCAGGGTTCGAAATACTTTCGTCCCGACGTTCATCACCGGACCGGGAGATATTATTTGCGTTTATACTTTATGATCATGTTGGATCATATGTCCGGCGCTATATAACCGTAAATTTAATGTGCTGAGTGCGTCGTTAAATAAAACATTTCCTTCCTTCCTAAATTGGGCTGAGTAGCTTAGGGTATATAGGTTGTCTCAAAGTTGCAAGTATCATATTTGGCTATTTTTACACGTGGGCCTATTTGTGCTAAATAACTACAAATCGACCACTATAAAAAGTTGTCGCTTGGCAAGAACCCGGATGGAATATATAAGGTAGATAACAAATATTCCTTGCGTATCCGTCACAATATCAGCCAGATCTTAGTGAATATGGAGACGCAATTTAAATTCAAACTGTGACGTCACGTGTTAATTTGTCGGTGACTAGTATTGTATTTTGTAATAAAAAAATTGATAAATATCATAAATTTAATAAATGAAATTATTTAGACCATTACAGTTCAAGATAAATTCTTACCTTTCACACTAGAGACGAATAGTAAATATTTTTGGGTATTATGAAACTTTGAGACCCTAACAATTGCTATAATTACACAATGTGGTGGGACGTAGTCTGACAGACATTCCTTTCTTCTCTTTTCCTTGTATTTATAACGGTAATTAATTATAGCCAACAAGGAAAACGTTATTTATTTCTGAGCCGAATATTTTATATAGTCTGTCCCACAGGGAACGTCTTTTTTAATTATATGGAATTTACTACAAGTTATTTATTTCTGAGACGATTGTTTTCTAAATTGCAAACACAAAGTATTTTTTAATTATTATTTCAAAAACATTTTTACTTTTCTTCATATGCCAAACCAAATTGAAATTATTTACAAAACACATTTTTGTAGGATGATGGGACGGACTATACACTGGTTTTTGCCTATCGTGAATAAAAGTAAAGTTTGTTTTATTTAACGACGCCACTAGAGCACATTGATTTTTTATCTTATCATCGGCTATTGGACGTCAAACATATGGTCATTCTGACACAGTTTCTTTTTTTAGACGAAACCCGCTGTCGCCACATAGGCTACTCTTTTTCGACAGGCAGCAAGGGATCTTTTATTTGCGCTTCCCAC
This sequence comes from Gigantopelta aegis, assembly GCF_016097555.1. Lineage (NCBI taxonomy): Eukaryota > Metazoa > Mollusca > Gastropoda > Neomphalida > Peltospiridae > Gigantopelta > Gigantopelta aegis. Next base: position 23,098,671 of record NC_054709.1, read on the forward strand.
AGGCAATATAGCACAAACCATGGCCTTTGTTGAACCAGTTATGGATCACTGGTCGGTGCAAGTGGTTTACACCTACCCATTGAGCCTTGCGGAGCACTCACTCAGGGTTTGGAGTCGGTATCTGGATTAAAAATCCCATGCCTCGACTGGGATCCGAACCCAGTACCTACCAGCCTGTAGACCGATGGCCTAACCACGACGCCACCGAGGCCGGTCGCCTATCGTGAGATGAATTTAACTATATAGGGGTCGAGGCATAGCCCAGTGGTAAAGCGCTCATCTGATGCGCGGTCGGTCTATAATCGATCCCCCATTGGGCTATTTCTCGTTCCAGCCATTGCAAAACGACTGGTATACCCAAGGTCTTAGTATGCGCTATCCTGTGAGAGGTGCATTTTAAAAATCGCATGCTACAAATGGAAACATGTAGTAAGTTTCCTCTCTTAAGACTATATGTCAAAACAAGTACCAAACCTTTGACATCAATAAACCAATGTGCTCCAGTGGGTTTAGTTAAACAACACAAGCGGGTTTGGTTTTGTTTGCTTTTTACTTTTACAGAAGAGATGAATAGTAAATATTATTGTTTATTATACGACCTTGAGACGTACACTTTAACAACTATCAACTGCTAATTACACAATGTCATTGGATGTAATTAAACACACATTCCTTTCTTCTCTTCTTCTCCTCTCCTTGTCGTACTTTATAAACTTAATTATAATGACAACGGAAAACGTTCGTAACATTACACTAAAGTAAAGTAAAGTTTGTTTTATTTAACGACGCCACTAGAGCACATTGATTTTTTATCTTATCATCGGCTATTGGACGTCAAACATATGGTCATTCTGACACTGTTTTTTTTAGAGGAAACCCGCTGTCGCCACATAAGCTACTCTTTTAAGACAGGCAGCAAGGGATCTTTTATTTGCGCTTCCCACAGGCAGGATAGCACAAACCATGGCCTTTGTTGAACCAGTTATGATCACTGGTCAGTGCAAGCGGTTTACACCTACCCATTGAGCCTTGCGGAGCACTCACTCAGGGTTTGGAGTCGGTATCTGGATTAAAAATCCCATGCCTCGACTGGGATCCGAACCCAGTACCTACCAGCCTGTAGACCGATGGCCTAACCACGACGCCACCGAGGCCGGTCATTTCACTAAATAGTAAATGAACAGCGACGCGTGTTCAGGAGGGCGAGAGGTTGCGTTCGCTCGACAGACTGGTTTTTGCGCCTATCGTGAGATGCATTTGATGATACAATTCGATGGGGTACCAGTAAAATTGTTCGCGAGCGGTCAAGTCTGTTAAATACGGCAATGGTAGACTAATGCTTGTCTCACACTACCAACTGAGTTGTTAATCAGAGCGCACTCGTCCAAGTTGGGAGTGAGGAAAGTACAACGCAACTGTGGAGTTCGCCAACTCCGTCGTGACAGTTGATAGTCTGACTTTAGCATAATACATTAACATACAAATGTGTTTGCACGGGCAGAATGTAGCTCAGTGGTAGAGCGCTTGCGTAATCGTGGGACTGATTGCCTTAGGCGCAATTTCCATTTGTCCGTAAGCGCGTGCATAATTCACAATGCACAGAGTGATTGGATACGTGCACGCGTACGGAGGACGCAAGAATGGAATCTATTCATTCCATTTGCATAGAACATAATTGACGCGGATTACGAATTATGGATTACGTTACAGACGTATGCGGTTTACGGACCAATGAAATGTTCGTCTTTACCGATAACCCATTAGATCTATTTATCCCCTCTCAACCAGTGCACCATTGCTGGTACAACAAAGGCTGTGGTATGTGCTGTCTTGTCTTCGAGAAAATGCATATAAAATATCCGTTGTGCTATTCGGTAGACATTGTCCATGTGACAACAACGGTTTCCTCTCTTGCTATCATGTTCAAGTGGTGAAATAACCAAAGTTTAAAGGTGCTTTGTCAAAGTTGCAATAATTAATATTTTTTGCTTTGAAACATAACGTTTATATCTTCAGCTATGTGCTTATATATATATATATATATCTTGAGACGGATCTTCAGAGTGTGCCACACACATTAACTAATGACGTCACTCTTTCATGCGTACACATTCAACACACTAAGTTTTTTCCCATAATGTTCCGCAGACAAATAACAAAGAAAAATAGATGGTGACCATGCTACATTTAATAAGAAATTATTCGAGAAACCCGTCTTGTCGTCCAGTACAAGACTTTAATAAATTATTATTCCTGGGTTAATTATGGAAAGATTATGTGTGGGATCCATTAATTTTCAGTTATTTATCTCAAATAAATGTGAAAATAATGAAATATTGTAGTTTGAACTTTGACATAAGACACCCAAAAAAACCCGTAGATTGAACTACTGAGATTTCGTTATGCAAACATTCCTTTCTTTTCATTTCCAAGATTTCCAACAGCGTCAGTCTGCAAGGCAAACAGTTGATTTTTTCAGCATAGTTAATATTACATCTCTACGTTACACATTAATACATCCGAACAATAAACCGAATAAGGTTCAATTTATTACATCAGTAGTTATTAGTTGCAATAATTAAAACTTGAGAACTGACAACTAAAACTGGTTATAACCATTCTTTGCGAAAATGAGAGTAGTCTTTTTTATTAATTTATTTTTTGTAATAATAATAATAATAATAATAATAATAATAATAATAATAATAAAAAACAAACAAACAAACAAACAAACACACAAACAAAACAGAAAAAGCTAACTTTTATAATTATTATTTATTTTATTTCAACTTGGGGAGGGGGGGTCATATCATAGGGGTGTTGCAAAGCTATATAATTAGAATAAACAAATAAATAAAAATTTCGTGGATTTTTATGAATATTTTAAACATCTAAATGTTTTTCTTCTGAAAACTATGACTTTCAACATAACCATTTCTGTTGTCAGTTCTCCAAATGAAGTGACTGTACATATATACACATATACTCGTTTAAAATGCCAAGATATTTCAATAGTATGTGTTTATTACACTGGCGGATCCAGAAACGGGGGTGGGGCACAAGGGTCTCGTAAAAACTTAAACAAATTCATCGTTTACAATCTACAACGCTAAATCGCCCTAAAAACACGTCTCTGGACATTTTTAGTTCATAATTTCCGGTGACAAGTCCCCAACCCCCACCCAACCACCCTACATATTTCCCTCAAACTTAACCTTTTTTTCAGTTTGTGACCCCTCCTCTTCGCAAATCCTGGATCCGCCCTTGTTATTATAACTTAGATTCTTTTAAAGATACGGTTTCACGGCAGCTGACCCATAAAAGTTAAATATTTTGTTTAACAACACCACTAGATCACACTCATTAAACAACCATAGACTTTTCGATGTGAAACATTTCTCATTTTGATAGTTTTCAGAGAAAACACTCTACATATTTCCATTAGCAGCAAAGGATATTTTATATACGCTTTACCACACACGGCATTATATTGGGGCACTCACATGGGGGGTACGACATTGGGGGAACAACACTGTCTATATCCTACCCCCACATTGCCCTCATGTCCCTTTCTTGTTACGTCAGTGAGGTCAATCCTACCCCACACACTGCCCTCGTGTCCCTTTCTTGTTACGCCAGTGAGCTCAATCCTACCCCCCTCCTACATTGCCCTCATGTCCCTTTCTTGTTACGTCAGTGAGCTCAATCCTACCCCCTCCATATTGCCCTCATGTCCCTTTCTTGTCAGTGAGCTCAATCCTACCCCCCCCCCCCCCACACACACACATTGCTCTCATGTCCCTTTCTTGCTACGCCAGTGAGCTCAATCCTACCCTCTCCCCCCCCCCCCCCCCGCACACATTGCTCAAATGTCCCTTTCTTGTTACGCCAGTGAGCTCAATCCTATCCACCCTCCACTAAAACATAGTGCATCAGATTAAAAACTTAAAATATACACTAAAACGTTCCATTACCGCTAACGCACGCTTCATAATCTATTTTGCAGACATTTTAAACAACTAACATTAGTATATATGAATGGATTTTTTTCTTTCTTGTGATTTATGGCTACGTAGTCATTATTCAGTTATATAGCAAACTATTGATATGAAATGGTACTTGACAAATGTGTAGCTCGTTGAATGGAGTACTTTTCTGGGCAAATTCAATTAATATTTCTTTCAAAAAACATATTTAATGCCATGAAATAGGTCAACTGCCGTGAGACGCTCTCTTTAAATGGGTTGAATGATAAAACAAACACGTATATCTGTGTATATCTGTGTATTACTACTATATACTAGTATGTTACTGGTCAGTTATCACATTTTCTTCATATCTACAGTCACCACTGTCTTAAGGCGACGTTACACGACGAGAGTGTCTCGTACGAGAATACGCTATAGCAGCTTTTATACCGTTACATTAAACATTATATTAAAAACACATCTGACAAACATAAATATTGGTAAATGCAGTTTCTGGTTGTGTTTGTAATGTATTAAAATGCATTTTATGTCAAACGAAAATATTAGGTAACTACAAAAATAGTTGGTTTTTTGGGTGGGTTTTGTGTTATCGGATTTTGTGTTGTTGTTCAAAAGAACATTATTTTGATTGAGTGTTGCTGACTAATTAAGGATAGCAAAAGAGTCATTTTAAATATCTTTTTTTATGTTATGACTCCTTCCACAATATGTATAGACGAAGTGATGTTCTTATTATTGCTTGTTGTTTGTTTGTTTGTTTGTTTGTATCACGTTTCCTGACAGTCATCTTGCATTTCTGACATTCACGTTTCCAACATTTCAGTCCTTTTATCATGGATATCTACTTTTGCAAAGAACCGGTGCGTAATTCACTCAACTCTCTCAAATGTGCGACCTCGCAGTGCAGTGCCTAACAGCTTGCAGTGACGATGTGATGTTGCATAGCAGCTTAAGAGAGCTGAGTGAACAGGTCTCCAGGTTCTGCCTTTGTCAGCCTCGCTACTTTGGGAACTTCCACACCCAGTAGCTCGTCCATATCTTACTGTGGCGTAGACTGCATTCTCCCACTGTTTCCTCTAGCACCACTCCTTTGATTTCTCTTTCACATCAGAATCTATACTGCATGATCTTCTCAAGTGTATAGATGTTTCCGTTAGTAGATACATATATGCTGAACGGTGTTCTGTTCTTTTGTGTCTGGCTTCTTTTGTGCCTTATTTGCAGGATAAGTTTCCACTAGACATATTCATTGAGTTTGTACATAGTCGCCTTACTTATGCATAAAACCAGCATCTTTTAAAGTTGTTTTTGTTATCTTTTTTGTGTCATCAAAATATCTGGTGACGCCACTGAGCATCTTGATTTTTTTTTTTTTATCTTTTTAAAAGTAAAGTTCTTGCTAGCTAACCTAGATTTTCCTTTTTTCTTTCTTAATGTTAGACCCTTTGCTGGCATCTCTTTTGGGGCGCTTAGCCTTCTTAAGTTTCTTCTTTGATTCTTTCTCAGATGGTTTTCTAACATTACCTTCGTCCATCACATAGCTCTCGCGTTCTACGTCCAGTTGTGATGTAATGGATTCCACTTGCTTTCCAGCATTACCATCTTCATTTCCCGATTGTTCAGACCTTCCAAGCATGCGCTCATTTTCTATATCACTCGTAGATACAATATTAACCTCTTCCATATTTTTTGTTCCATCAACGTGAACGTCTGCTGATGTTGATCCCGGGAGGTATTCTGTACTTGCATTACTACGTTCTCTTCGAAAATTTCTGGATTTTCGAGCTCTCTTCTCATACAGTTTAACATTGGCAATTTCATAATTTCCTTCATCTATTTCTCCTTGACAATCACCAGTTTCTGAAATGATGCTGTATTCTAGACTAGCAGTGCTGTGCTCGCGTCTTGAATGTCTGGATTTTCTGCTATGTTTCCTACCCATATAGTCCATAGTATCATCTTCTGAAATACTCAAGATCTGATGGTGTCCAATTTCTTCTGAAGTTAGCTCTCTACTAGAATGTCTGTGTCCTGCTCTCGAGTGTCTGGACTTTTTATGCCTCATGTCATAGTATATATCAGTGGACGTTATTGTGTTATTGTCTATGATATCTGTCTTTCCTTGAGGAATTGCTGGTTCTTCAGATCCCGGGTTATATTCAAGACTTACACTTCTGCGCTCTCCTCTAGAATGCCTGGACTTTCTGCGTCTTCTTTCGGGGTGTTTATCAGTTGAGATGTCATCCTCATGTTCTTCTACGTTTAGTGAATCAAATGTTTTTTCTCTACTCTTATTGCTTCCGTCCCTCCTGGAATGTCTCGATCTTCTGTTTCTTCTGTCTTGGTTTTTATCGATGAATATGTCATCTTCATTTTCGTCAACATTTATCGAATCAAAAGTTTTTTCTCTACTGATATTGTTTCCTTCCCTTCTGGAATGTCTGGATCTTCGGTTTTTTCTGTCTTGGTGTTTATCGAAGAATATTTCCTCTTCATTTTCTGCATTTAGTGAATCAAACGTTTTTTCTCTGCTGATATTGCTATCTTCTCTTCTGGAATGTCTGGATATTCTGTTTCTTCTTTCTTGGTGTTTATCAAATGGTGTTTTCTCTACATTTTCTTCATTTAATGAGTCAATAGTATTTTCTCTAATGGAATTGCTTTCTTCTCGTCTAGAATGTCTAGATGTTCTGTATCTTGTGTCTCGTCTATTAGTTGATACTTCAGCTGTCGTTTTTTCTTCACCTTCATTTCGTGAATCTTCTAGTAAACGATTGCTGACATTGCTTTTTTCTCTTCTAGAATGCCTTGATCTGTGTCTACTCTCATGTTTTCTATCAACTGATATGTCATCTGCCTTTTCGTGCTCATCATTTGGTAAATCAATAGTCTTTTCTTTGCTGTCAATCTTTTTTTCTCTTCTAGAATGACTTGATCTGTGTCTACTCTCATGTTCTCCGTCTGCCTTTTCGTGCTCATCATTTTGTATATCAATAGTTTTTTCTTTGCTGTCAATGCGTTCAGCTCTTCTAGAATGTCTTGATCTGTGTCTGCTCTTATGTTGTCTATCGAGAGATATGTCTTCTACCCGTTCATGCTCATAAACATTTTGTAAATCAATATTTGTTTCTCTGCTGGCAATGCTTTCAGGTCTTCTAGAATGCCTTGATCGATGCCCTCTTACATGCTGCCTATCAGTTGATATGCTATCCGCCCTTTCCTTCCTTTCCTCACCACTTTGTACATCAATGCTCTTTTCTCTGCTGGCATTACGCTTTTCAGTTCTGGAATGCCTAGACCTCCTGCGTCTTCTCTCATGTTGTCTTTCAGTTGAGTTTGTATCCATCGCTTCCTCTTCACTGTCATCTTGCGAGTCAATAGGTATTTCCCTGCTAGCGTTGCGCCTTTCTGTTCTGGAATGTCTAGACCTTCTATGTCTCCACTCTCGTTTTCTATCAGCTGATCCTTCATCAACCTTTTTGTCGTCACCATCATTTTGTGAGTCTCTGCTGGCATCACCTCTTTCTCGTTTTGAAAGCACGAAGACACTGTGGCTTCTTTTATCAACACTCTTATCATCTGTTGGTTCAGGTTTGATGTTTTCCACACTCAGAATTCCTTTCTCATCAAATAATGTTTCGCGTACTGACATATATTCTCCACTTAGATCTCCATGCCTGTGCTTAGATTTTCTTTCCTTTCTTCTCTTATACTCATCATTAACATGTACATCAGTGTCCTTTTCAACTTCATTTTTTCTTTCCTGACTAACATCTTGTTCTGGCTCAACAAAATGTTCTACATTTGGTATTTTCCTTCTAGATTCTCTAGGTCTGCTCTCATGTTGTGGTTTGTGTTCTTCAATGCCATCAACATCCAATGCCTTGTCGAAATTTATTGAATCTGGGATGGGAATCTTTTCTGCGTTAATGTCACTGTGCTCTCTTCTTGAATGTCTTGACTTCCTATGCTTTCGTTCATGTTTTTGATCCAATGATCCCTGATTTTGTTCAGTGTTACCCAAGTCTAATTCTTCTGTATTATTCTGATCTCCTTTAGAATGCCGAGACTTTCTGTAACTTTTGCGACTTTCTTTATCAAGTAGAACTGCACTTCCATTTATGTCGACACCTGTTATTTCTTGTTCATTGGCAAACTCGGTTGCGATCAATTCCCGCTTTCTGCTACCGCTGCTTTTGTCCCTTCTTGATCTTCGTTGTCTTTTCTTTTTGTCATGCAAAATCAGAATACTGTCTTTCTCCTCGTTTGATTTAGATCTGGTAACTGGTTTGTCTTTATATATCTCTTTTATAGAATAATAATCTAAAGTACGGATTCTACTCCAGTTCTCTTTAGACCTTTCTCTGGAGTATAAAGTAGCAGCTTTCTCATTGTCTTCAACAAATGTACTGTCTTGAGACAATCTGTGCTGATGCTTGTGGTGCCGACGACTACTGTGTTGGTGATGATCTTCACCAGGTTTCTTCTCTCTTCCTTCTGCAACGGTTTCTTCATCTGAACCTTTGTTAGCCAGCATCACTAAGTCGACAATTTCAGAAAACTCCCTTCTACCCCATCGCCGTGTCTCCCTTCCATCATCTTTTTGAAACTTTAGCTCTCCTCTAGGTGAGTGAACTGGCTTTTCTCTGTGTTTTCTTTTCACCCCTTTCTCTCTCGGGATATCATCTTCGTCTTTCTGTTTAGCTGTTTTAGTCTCTTCCGACACTTGTTCCTTTTCATCCTCTTTATTTTCAACAATGATCTTTTCATCTTCTTTATTTTCAACAATGATCTTTTCATCCTCTTTATTTTCAACAATGATATTTTCGTCCAATTTATTTTCAACAATGGAATTATCATCAACTTCATTTTCAACAATGATCTTTTCATCCAATTTATTTTTATCAATGATTTTTTCATCAAGCTGATCTACCTTTCCATCTTTTATACCATCTTCAGCTTCAGAAACCTCTTTTGTAGATTCATCAGTAGCTATATTGTCTGCCACAGGTGCTTTATCACCAGGCACATCCAAAACTGTTATCACATTATCTTTCTTTGCAGGAATTAGTTTTTTCATCTTCTTCTTCTTTGTTAGCTTCTTCTTACCATCTTTGGTTTTAGACTTAACTGTTTTGGATACTTTACTATCCAGAGTCTTTACACGTGTCTCATTTACCTCTGTGTCAGTTGTCTCAACCTGAACATTATCATTTATCATCTCAAGTGACTGACCTAAGTTCACTGTCATTATCTCAGCAGTAACAGCATCAGCAGCTCTAGTTGATTCTTCATTTTCCATCCCAGGGACCTTTTCTACTGTCATTTTATTACCAGCTACATTTGTCTTGTGGTCAATAGAATCTGCATCGGTCACTTCATTTGGTTTTGTTTCATCACTAACGGTTTTAGGATGCTCAACTTTCATGCTTTTATAGACTGTGTCTTCTGCTTGTCCACCAGGAACATGTGTGGACAGTGAACTTGTTTTCATTCCTCTTTTACTAACGCCAGCTACTTCAACAATTTTCTCTTCAGCAACCATAGCATCTAGTTTGAGTCCTTTTTCAACAGCAGCTATATCAGTTGTTTCTACAATGGTTTCGTCTGTGTGTTTTAAAGCTGTCTCTGTAATGTCATCTAAATGAGGTTGTATCCTCTCATCTCCACTTGTGTCCTCTGGCAACTCTATCTCTCCAGACTTTTGCAAATATGCAGGTCCGCCAGCTTCTATTTTTTCTGTGGTTTGTTTATGATCACAGTTATCTGTCTCGTCTGTAGCATCTTCCCTAGCATCTATCTGGCCAACATGATCTAATTCCGTAGACAATGGGGCAGTTTGTGCAATAATGGTTACCTTGTCGACAGTTTGTTCAGCCGTGTTGTGTATACTTCCATTATGTTCTTGTGGCACTTTGGTACCTGGAGACTCATTTCTCCCAATATCGCCAACATCTGAAGGTCTAGTAGTATCCTGATTATCCAACTGATCTACATGGACATCTGCCATTTCAACACTGTCTGTAATTCCATCTGAAGTCTGCTGTTTTTGTTTGATAACTGTACCTGCGGACCCATCAACAGCAGGTAAAGATACAACAACGATATTCACGTTGTCAATCTTCCCTTTCACCTCATCCCTATCTACTTGACTTTGTGGTTTGCTTTCCTCAATATCATCAACACTTGACCTCTCACGAATTCCTTCTGTTGATCTCAACACAGTCTCAGAGTCACGTACTGCAACGTATTGGTCTGACACAAAAGTAGTTGTATCATCTTGTTTTGTAGCAGCAATTGGTGATTCTTCTATACTCTGTTTTATCACCGATGCATGACCACTTTCGTCATCTGAATGGCTCTGCTCATGAGATGTTTTATCTTCAACATTAAGCGGGATCTTAGCACCGAGTTCCTTCTGTTGTGTCATTTCCCCAGGACTTGTACTTTCCTGTCTACTATCTTCTACTATTCCTGTTATTTGATCAGAATCATGATCAATTCTAGACACCAATGCTGCATCTGCAACATCTTTAGCTGGTGGTGTGACTGGTGGCGCATTAACTGCATTTAACTCAGATACGGACTTTCTAACTGATTCCTTTGATTTACTCCTGATCACGTCTGCACTGTCTATTGGCAAAGGTATCTTATTTTCCTCATGGTCTGTATGTAGCTTGACATCATCTGGGAATTCTGTCACATCAAGTTGTAAGATTCTGGAGAGCCTGCCTTCGTCCTGTGACACTGTTTCCATTCTTGGTTTTCCTTCAGCAAGATCATCAACAGCATATGATTGTCCACCACGCACGTCAGACATAACATGAACTTGAGTTGCCCCTACACCATGTTCATCTAACATTTGAGGAATGCTCACTGTTTGGTCTTCAGTTTCTTCTTTCCCTTTAATATATATACTTCCAGACCCCTCTCTCTTTATCTCTCCGGTGGATGCATGTTTATCAGTTACAGTATCAGTCTGTTTTTTACCATTTTCCTTGCTAAGATCTTCTGCAGAGGTGCCTATCATTTCATCCTTGTATATATCAGAGTCTGTAGGTTTGTCATGTTCTTTTTCATAACCGTCATGAAATCCTTTTGTTTCCACAAATTCGTCATATCTTGATTTTCTTGAACTTCTCTCATCACTATCTTCCTTATCTTGAGAAAACTGATATCTTTCTGTTCCCTGTTCACCAGAATCAGCTGGGTCTAAAATCTGATATCTTTCTGTTCCCTGTTCACCAGAATCAGCTGGGTCTAAAATCTGAATCTCCTCATGTTTCACTTTGTTCATTTCATATTTCATTGTTTCTTCTTTTATCTGTTCAAGTCTATCAAAGAATTCGTCCGTATTTTCCGTTTCAAGTCTTGCAATATGATCTAAATCGGTCTGCAATTCGGCTGCTGTTTGTGATTTGCTTTTGGTTGTAGAAGGTTTAAGTTTTGGAGTTCCTGTGGTAACACTACTCTTTCTAGGTGAGATACGACTTCTGCCTGGTGATTCTGATTGGCTACGAGAACGTGACCGGCTTGCAGAGGTTATAAACGAATAAGATTTTTCTTGAAGTTTTGGTATTCCTGACACAATATGCCCTTGTCCAACTGATTTCATTTCACTATGAGATGGCGATTTTGAAGGTGAATAAAATTTGTCTAGAAACAATGGTTTACGTAAGGACTCTCGTCTTTTGGGGATTTTACCAGTGTCAGAAATCTGCTTGTGTTTACTGCTTGATTTTTCACCAGAGCCTGCCACTCCTGTACTCATATCCTCATCTTTGATCCTTTGACTCTGGGGCAAGGTATCTTTCTGTCTGATATTCTGCAGTTTTTGATATAATTTAATAGTTGGTGGTGCCTGGAAACCTGGCTTACTCAGAACCATGTATGTCTGTTCAGCTTTCACTTGTGCTAAATGTGTTTCTTTGTCCAGATCTTCTTTCCTTGTAACAGTCATGTGAGCATCACCTCTTTGCCCTTGACTCTTCTTCCCAATGTCCGAATGTTTTATGTTCTCATTCTGCTTTATCTTGGCAACAACGTTTTCCTTTTCTCTATTTTTTACCCTTGGAGATAGATGCTTTTGTGGTTTTGTCAGCCTTTGTTTGGATTTTTCTTCCAGATACTGCGGTAGTTTTGGCTTATGTTTGATTTGTGGAGTTTGAGCAACAGATTTCCTTGGCGTCTTTGTGACGGGCTGATACCCTGGTGCTTTGGGAGTAATGGGGGTTTCAATATTTTGCTGTGCATCATCTATGGTCTTTTCATTAACCCGTGATTCTAATTGTATTGATATCTGTGTTTTGTCTCGAAGCATCAGGCTGGGCATTTCAGCAGTTTGTTTTATTATGGAAGTTTGTGTTTTCTGCCGTGGTGTAATGGCTGGTGCTTCATACGCCTGTTTTCTCGATGACATGGACGTCTGTGTTTTATCATGATATATATCTGTTGGTGTTTCAAGCGTTTGATTTCTAGATAACATAGAAGTTTGTGTTTTCTGACGTGGTATGCTGGTTGGTGTTTCATAAAGCTGTTTTATGGATGTTATGGATGTTTGTGTTGTCTCTCGTGGTGTACGTGTGGGTGTTTCAGAGCCTTGTATTGTGGATGTTATGGACGTTTGTGTTTTCTGCCGTGGTGTGCTGGTTGGTGTTCGGGTAGCCTGTGATGTCGATCTTAATGATGTCTGGGTCTTCTGTCTTGGCGTTTGTGATGGGGTCATATAACCCTGCGACCTGGGAGTAACAGATGTCTGTTTCTCCTGCCTAGGTGTTCCAAAAGCATGCATCATGGGTTGCCGAGGGGTGTGCGTAGATTTCTTTCTCGTCAGTTTCTGTCTATAAGCTTTCTGTTCGGTGCTAGCTGATCTGACTCTCGGCACTGTAGTCGTTCTCTTTGATATGACACCTTCACTCTTACTTCTTCTAACTGCCATCTCCTTCTCGGATTTACTTCTCAGAAAGGTAGGTCGAGCTGCCCATGTTGATCCAACCTTTGAATGCTCTCTCATCTGCAAAGAAAACTGAGGTTGATATATTAACTTCGTGGTTGACACATCATGTTTTGGAGACTTTTTCACTTTAGTGTGAATTATAGAAGGTTTACTAGTGTCTTTGTCTAGAGAGATGGACATTTTATTTAGTTTCTGTTGAATATATAATTTAGGTTCAGATTCAGGAACTACCAATTGCACTTTCCTCTTGTTTAGTTCATTGGTCAGCGTGGCCTGTTCAACTATCATTTCATTCTCTAGGTCAGGTGTCATGTCATCCACTACAGATGGGTGCATTTCCATCACCCCCAAGTGATCACTTTTAAAAGAGGGTTCCACTGATGATGTGATATTTTCAATCTCACTGTAATCCTCTGAGGTATCCGTTACAAGGAATCTGGTTACACGTTTAGATTTGTCCTTTGCGTCTTTAACCGAGGTGGACAGTATAGGTGCTATTGTTTCCTTTGCTTGTACTGTTCTAACTATGTGTGTCATGGCTTTCTTAAACTGAAGTGGCTTGTCTGTTGATCCATTCACAGATGGCGGGTTTTGGATATTATTGAGCTTCTTGTGTCCAAGAATATTATCTCGAGGTACTGCTTGTTCTATTGCTTGGACTGTTGTAACATTGTCTGCCATGGGTTTCTTAAAATGAAGTGACGTATCTGTTGATCCATTCACAGGTGGTGTTTTCTGAATACCATTGAGCTTGTTGTGTCCAAGAATATGATCATGTGGTACTTCCTTATCAATTGCCACTATTTGATTAATATTATCGGCTGGGGCACTGATATAAGCTGGAAGACTTTTCTCCACAGCGTTGAACTGCTGTCCACAAACGTCCACTTTATCTTCCTCACTAGCTTCAGAATGTTGTTCGTATTGGTTATTTCCTGAAATGACATCCTTTACATGTGAGTTTGGGTGAGTCAGGGTAGGCGAGCAATGACTTAAAGATGCCACATGTTGTTCATCACATGTATAGTGTTTGGTTTGATCATTTAATCCATGTGTCCATTCCATTCCATTCTGGTCCGTAATAATAGTATTTTTGGCAACCGAATCTCTGCCCTTCCTATCCTGGACTATGATCCCACTTGCAATAACCAAGCCATTTTGAGTTACTTCATTATCCACTGTGGACTGGCTTTCTAACTGATCAATGGGTAATGTATAATCTGTTTTAGTGTTTTTGTTTAGTATTGTGTCACTTTGTTCGTGTGCTTTGTTTTCACGGTGTGTTGTATGCTCAAAAACATTTCTCTCACCTTCAGTGTTTTTTGCTGCCTCGTCAGCTGATACATCTGCAGTGGAGATTTCCTTTGGGTCCTTAATGCCTCCAGAAATAGCGTGTGTAGCTGCCGATTCATTTCTAACAACACTGGAATCATCTTCATTATCAAATGTAGACACATCTTCGGATATATTTAAGCTTCTCTCTGTAATGTCTACAAATGGTTTCAGTTCAGGAAAAAGTTTACTTGTGTTAGATCCTGTTATTTTGTCCTTTAAACCTGTCGGACCTGCATCATTCAGAGCACCTACACTGTGATTGAATCCTTCATGTCCTTCCTCTATATTGGCCGTAGAATCATCCTTGTTTGCTTTAGATCCAATGTTTGTTTCTTTGGAATCCTTGTCTAAATGGTCTTGAGTAAGTGTATTGCTGGTGTCATCTGCCATTTCTATAGAAACTGAATCCTGGTTTCGTTTGTGTGAGTCTATGTCTGTATCGTATGCTATCGTAGTTTCTTTATCAGGAAGTGTATCACCAGCAACGTTTTACTTTGGGAATTATCTTCTGCTGTATGTTGGTACTCACTGGATGGCATGGTTTTACCCACTGTTGTTTCTTTTGTCTGAGCTGGTGGTGTAATCCGTTTGCCTGCTAGTGATTTTCTTGGTGTATTCGATCCCGACATGGTCGGACTGTCATTTGATACAACCTTCTGTGTTCTAGATAGGACAGTAGATCTTGATGTTGACCTTGCAGGCCCAGTGGGTCTTCTAACAACAACAACGCTTGCCCTTGATGCCATGTTTCTTTTGGTCCTTGATCCCGATCTACTCTCATCAGCTTTAAACTTGCTTGCTCTAGATGGAACAGTTGACCGTGAAATAGCCCTCGGTATCTGGAATTGTGATTTCGTTACGTTAACACTGGACTTTGTGGGAGTTCGCTTGTCTTGAGTGGAATGTGAATCTGTTTTTTCACCAGTCTTTATTTTAGAGTCTTTTTGTGTCTCAGCAACAACATCAATATCTTTATGGTGTTTTGCATCTTCCTGCTGTGATACACCTGAATATTCAACAGGACCAATACCTTGTGAAGTGGAATCGTGTTGTATATCATGGTCAGAGGTTATACCATCTTTGTTACCCTCATCTGCAGTGCCACTGGGGTCCACTTTAGCTTTATCAACACTTTCTTGATTTTCTTGTGTTGCACTTTCAGATGTTAGCTTAGTTGATTCCAACTGTACATGTTTATCGGGTGTATCTAATGTCTCTTTGTTTGACACTGCTACTTTACAAATGAGTTCTGTGGGCGGTCTCATACTGTCAGTTTTAGATATGTCATTGCTGTCAGTTACAGAGACATTCCCCAAATCACTAAGACCTAAACGTGAATCGTCTTCTTTCATTTGTGTCATTGCATCCTTTCCAGCAAGATCTTTCACTTCAGCACCTGCAGTTTTATCAGTCTCTGGTGCATCTTTCTCAGTTCCAGCGAAATTGTCTTTCTTATCTGAATCAACAGCTGGATTGTCTAAGCTGGTTTCTGTCGCAATGTCAATCGGATATTCTTTGTTATTTAGTGGTATCTGTAACTGGTTCAAATCATTAGGATCTGTTCCATTATGAATCGGACTGTTATCCGTATGTTCACCAACATCATCCACCTCCTCTCCTTTTCCATTGTCATCCAGCAATTCATTAGGACTATCATCTATGCCCTGGGCTTCTGACATTTCCTCATGCTCTGTTATAGAGTTCATTGTGACTTGAGACAAAACACTCCCTCGGCCATTACGACTTCTGCTTTGTCTCCGTCTAGCCTTTCGTGACTTACGCTTAGCATCGACCAATTTACCTTTGCTACCTTTCTCATCGTCTGTTCCATTGGTTACATTTCTCTCAACTCCACTTTCTGTTTCAGTGTCCTGTGTTTTAGAAGCAGTTATGTCATCCTCTGTATCTTGAACAGATGCTTCGCTGGTTTTGTTGTCACTAAAAACTATTGAACTTGGTTCATCAGAATCTGGAAAGTCTGTTTCTACACTTTTCATTTCTGTATTATCTGTATCCATTAAAGAAACACTATTTTCTTCTGTTTGACTGGTAGTATCTTTCAGTTTATTCCAAAATGACCTTGACTTTAACTCCCTAGATCTACTAACTCTTGATCTATGTCCTGTACCTCGTTTCATCATCAAGGCTATTCTCTCTTTCTTTGAAAGTTTCTTAACTAAACTATCTGTCTTCTTTTTTTCATCGTCATCTGTGGTTGCTATTGGATCTGGTTCTGCTTCCTCTTCCACAATGGGTGTTACTATTGTAACACCACGTCGTGACCGCCCAGCTTTCGTAGATGCTTTAGACAAAGCCAATGCCTCAGCTTTTGCATCCTGATTAGCCAGTACCAGCATTTCTTTCGAAGTCATCAACTCTGGGTTTGTTGAAATTAATGAACCACCTCTAAATTTCAAGCACTGTTGATTTGGCACTATTGTTATATTAGCAACTTCTTCCACGATTTTGTCTGTTGATTTAAGAACTTTCTTTCTTGGACTTGGATTTGCAAGTTGTTGAGGAGGACCCCTATCAGATTCTATTGGAATCGTCTTGCCATCCTTATCACTACTGATTATCATGGGAGTTTTGCTGTCATCATTCACATCTTCTGTTGCTAGGCCATTGCTGTCATTGGTATTAATCTGGAGGTTTTCATTTCTAACATCGTGGTTTTTTTCTTTTTCACTGATTGATTTTGGTGTTTGCGGATTATCAAGGTTATTTTCTTTTGGAATTTGTTCTTCCTTGTCGTCTGTCATAGTGTTGTCATCTGCTGCATTGTGATGAGTAGGAACCCCTTTGGTGTCATCTAGTAACCTGGAATCTCTTGTCAAACCGCCGAGTCTCTGTGTGTGTTCTCCACCTCCACTCTCCTCTCCAGCAGTAACGGAACTCGTTAATGGTTTCTTCGATACGTACGATTGCCGAGCATATTCCCCACCATGCTGTGGGTCAAGATCGTCTCTCTCAGTTGAGTCAGCCGTTGTTGAATCTACCTCATCACCAGCTTCTTGGAATGGACGTAGATCTAAATGCAAGTCATCCCTTTCGCTTCCTGACTGTGGAATGACATCTTCATTCGAATCGTTTTGTTTTCTAACCTGTGCTTTGATTCCATCCATAAGTTCAATATCCTTTCCTTCCTGAGATACAGTTTCTACATGTTTGTCAGTGGAAACAGAAACAGTACTTTGGTTTTCATCAGAAACGTGTTTCACAAAGTGTTCTCGGGGAGTACTTTGATCCAGAAAATCACTGTCATCGTCAGTCGTTGTCATTAAATTTTCTTTCCTACTGTCATCGCCTATGGTTTCCCTCCGCAGCTTCACTGGGTATTGTCTGTGAAATAGTTTCTTCCTAGGATAGCCTACTGGTTTGTGGCTCAGCTTCCTGGCGTTCTTCCTCTCCATAACGGTGATGTGTTTGTTGAGGTTTTCCATTGCTTGGGTTATGGCGTCCACGGTGTCCTGGTCATCTGGAAAACAGAATAGCTGAGTCTGAGTCCACAGAAACCTCTTTCGAAATTAGGACGGAAAGGAGAGGACGTTTTGTTAGACGACACCTCGCCACATATTAGATCATGACTATTGGGTGTCTAATGTATTATTGACGACAATTTGGGGAGAGAGAGAGAGAGAGAGAGAGAGAGAGAGAGAGAGAGAGAGAGAGAGAGAGAGAGAGAGAGAGAGAGAGAGAGAGAGAGAGAGAGAGAGGAGTAGGGGAGAGAGAGAGAGAGAGAGAGAGAGAGAGAGAGAGAGTAGGGGAGAGAGAGAGAGAGAGAGAGAGAGAGAGAGAGAGAGAGAGAGAGAGAGAGAGAGAGACAGAGAGAGAGAGTAGAGAGAGAGAGAGAGAGAGAGAGAGAGAGAGAGAGAGAGAGAGAGAGAAAGGAGATGGGGAGAGAGAGAGAGAGAGAGAGAGAGAGAGAGAGAGAGAGAGAGAGAGAGAGAGAGAGAGAGAGAGAGAGAGAGAGAGAGAGAGAGAGAGAGAGAGAGAGAGAGTCAGAGAGTCTACTGAGGCCACGCATTCTATTCAGCAATGGATCTTTTCTAACCTTGGCTTTTCTCTATCTCTGTTAAACCTAATTTCCAAAATTATCATGTTACATAGCATCCATTTTGCTTAAATCGTTTTGATTAAAAAGAGTAATGGTTTGATTGCACATGTACTTTTTTGCTTTTTTTCGTGTATCTCGGGTGGGTTTTTTTTAATCCTGTTGTATATAATACCCTGTTTTCCTCAATTTGATTGTTAATGAAATAAATTTGTATATACATTGTATGTGTACATATATGCATACAATACTATTATACTACAATTATGTAATTGTAGCCATTATATTATATTGTGTATATATAGAAGAGGGCCTAGCAAGTTGCCAAACTTGTGCCCAAACCTTTTCTTGTTTATGCAATAAAATATGTTTTCAATGAAAACCAATTGTGCTGTAATGTATAATTTTAATTTAAGAACAAGGAAAACCATGTCATTAAAGGGACTGTCGTAAGGTTACTTCCACTGTAAAACGTTTCCGACTGACAGATCCTTTTTGATGATTAGCATTTATATTGTTTAGAATATTGGTGTCTATATAAACAGAATGTTTGGTGTCTATATAAACAGAATGTTTGATAAACAGAATGTTTGGTGTCTATATAAACAGAATGTTTGGTGTCTATATAAACAGAATGTTTGATAAACAGAATGCTTGGTGTCTATATAAACAGAATGTTTGGTGTCTATATAAACAGAATGTTTGATAAACAGAATGTTTGGTGTCTATATAAACAGAATGTTTGGTGTCGTCCTAACGTTTGTAGCTGCACAAACCGGATTTTACCGTCCAATAATTTTGTACGTGCGAAAAAACATGATACGAAACAAAATGACGAATGACAGCTAGAAACATTAACACCCGACCACTGACACACAGGCCATGCACACACTGGTATTCTAAACAAGGAGACGTATTTACAATGTAATTTTAATCTTTAGTCGGACACGTCTTACACTGGCTGCAAACTCGGGACAGTCCCTTTACAAATACTAATTAAAATTATACTGCACCAAGCTTTGAGTTATTACATATGATTTATGACAATCTATGGAATATTTTAACAAACTGAAAACTGTTTAAACATAAACATCAAAAAGTAGCTGCTAGTGCCAATTACAATTTACAGTGCCAATTTAACGAAACTACTAGAGCGCATTGATTAATTAATCATCGGCTATTGGATGTCAAGCATTTGGTAACTCTGACATAGTCTTAGAGAGGAAACTCACTACATTTTTCCATTTGTAGCAAGGGATCTTTTATATGCACTTTACCACAGATAAGAAAGCACATATCACGGCCTTTGACGACTTGTGGGTACTGGTTGGAACGAAAAAAACAAAGCAGTTGAATGGATCCACCGAGGTGGATCGATCGTGCGACGCAAACACCTCAGACGAGCACTCAACCGACTGAGATGAATCCCACTCCTGTGTAATAAAGACGTCAGCAGCAATCAGCTTTACATAGTCCGTTTTAAACTTACCATTGTTTTGATTTATTTTATAATTTTTCGCCTATAAACCACAACTGTTTGATGTTTATTGTGCCTGTTATTTTATGTAGTAATCATAAAGATAATACAATTTTATAGCGTTCATAGAATTTAATGAATTGTGTCTAATAAACAAAAAATTGGCCGGGTATATTTTTTTTATCAGTAACTTAGCCCCCCCCCCCCCCCCCCCCCACACCCACACACACACACACACACACACATACAAACACACAGTGCAGGATTTATGAGGGGGCAAAGGGGTCAATTGCACCGTCCCGCCCCCACCCCCACCCCAGCCAGAGGGGCCTCCCAGACTAAGGACTTCCTTTATTAAAAAAAATGTAATAATTATAAAATTTAATTTCTGTTGAGGGTCCCCCGAACCTGAAGTGCCCCCCAAGGTCTAAACCCGGCCCTGCACACACACACACACACACACACACACACACACACACACACACACAGACACACACACACACACACACAGACACACACGCACGCACACACACGCACGCACGCACACACACACACACGACACACACACGCGCGCGCACACGCACACACACACACACACACACGCACGCAGTTGTACTAAGAGAATTACGATATTGAACTAGTCACTTGTTTTACCTATCGGTACATATATGAGGTAGACATTGCCTTGTTCTCAATATAGGGGCGGGACTAGCCCAGAGGTAAAGTGTTCGCTTGATGCGCAGTCGGTCTGGGATCGATCCCCGTCGATTGGCCCATTTGGCTATTTTTCGCTCCAGCCAGTGAATCACCACTGGTATATCAAAGGCCGTGGTATGTGTTATCCTGTCTGTAGGATGGTGCATATAAAAGATCCCTTGCTGCTAATCGAAAAAGAGTAGCCCATGAAGTGGCGACAACGGGTTTCCTCTCTCAATATCTGTGTGGTCCTTAACCATATGTCCGACGCCATATAACCGTAAATAAAATGTGTTGAGAGTGTTGTTAAATAAAACATTTCCTTATTCTCAATAGTGTATATTATACTGTTAAAAAATAAGTAGGGGATATTCCATTTCAAATATCAATAATTATAGAATGAAATGAGATATTAAACTCAAAATAAGTGCACAATTTGCGTTAATGTTCCCACGAAAAAAGCATGAAAAAACGCACTCATGGTTTTGATCGTGAAGCACGTGACGTGACGTTGCACGTGCGAAGGGTGTGATTTGAAACTGAACACTTAGTTTGTGTGTAGGTTGTTTCTTCTTTATTACTGGAACACTAAATCATAACCTTCCTGTCACATTCTTTACAGCATTGTGAAACTTTTCAACAATGCGACGTCTCCAACGTCAGGAACGTCTCAGGGCTGTATGCATGCTCCAAGTTGTCACCACCCAGCAAATTGTGGCCCGTAGACTTAATGTGTCACAATCAGTCATTAACCGATTGTGGGCCCGATATCGACAAACCACTTCATTAGGACTTACACGTTGAGGAATCGAGGTCAATCAGCCAATCAAATCGCCAGAGAACTGGCGTTACAGTGTCTGTTGAGACTATTCTTAACGTACTGTATAGAAGTAGCATCCACGCATGTCGACCATACGTTACCCCACATTTCACTGCGAGACACATTCCTGCCAGACGTCAATGGTGTACACATCATAGACATTGGGTTAACAGGCGTTGGACTCGGATAATGTTTTCAGACGAGTCCAGATTTCACACGACTTCCATTATCGACGACACCGATTTGAAGGAGGGTCCGTTATGGTGTGGGGTGGCATCACCATGACTGCCAGAACCCAGCTGCATATTGTTCATGGGAGGGTCACTAGGCAGTGGTACCGTAACAACATCATTGCACCAATCGTTGTGCCCTTCACACGTCAGGCAGGACAACAACGCCCGTGATCGCCGGAGTCTACTGGTCAGTGTGTATCTGCAGCAACAGAACATCACCACACTACTGTGGCCAGCCATAAGCCCATACCTTTCACCCATTTAGCACATGTGGGAAATCATCGGATCACGTCTCCAAGAACGTTAACGTCAGCCAACCAACTTGGCTGAATTAGGCGCCGCTCTACAAGAGGAATGGGACAGGGTCCCCCAAAATGTTACTGGAAGTTTAATCAGGAGCATGCAACGTCGGATTCGTGCGTGATTGGCGAACCGCGGGGGTTTTATCCGTTACTAGTGCAAATACTGAAAACGTCAAATTGACAAGCACCACCCCTGTTGCCTATATGGATCTCGTCGGGATGTACATCACTATCCTGGCTATAATCTTTAATATATATACTACTCAACTTTCGTTAGTGATATACCAAATATACTCTTCAAAAAAAGTAACGCAAAAATGAAATTTTCCTAATAAATATGGACGTGTGAAAACATTGTGTTCCGAACGCTAAGTATGTTGTGTAATGGAGCGTACCAAATGCATTTTCACCAGCAAAGTTGTTCGGAATGTTGTTTATCTGTGTCAAATTGCAAGATTCCCAGTCTGGAGCTCCACGCGGTAAGACGTGTTTGTTTCGCTTGTGCACACTGCACGTGCTTTCGTGTGCTCGACTTGGGGGTCCTTCATTTCGTTGTTTTTGTCAGCGAAATGAAG
Source organism: Gigantopelta aegis (assembly GCF_016097555.1). NCBI lineage: Eukaryota > Metazoa > Mollusca > Gastropoda > Neomphalida > Peltospiridae > Gigantopelta > Gigantopelta aegis. The sequence continues at coordinate 23,121,108 of NC_054709.1, forward strand.
TTTTATACTGGGATGTATGCGGCCATTGGAACTGATTGAACGCTGGAACGCTTCTCGTTTCGGCAGTCTGCACCACCAGGTTGGATTCTTTTTCAGCGAGATTCCTCGCCTCCACGTCATTTCTCCGTCTGACTTGTTTTTTCGTGACTCGTACGACGACCATTCTGCAGAACGCCACGGTTGTTCGCGTTTAGTCTCTACATGTCCGAGCCTGTCCTACCAGCACTGGAAGATTGACCGCCCCACTCTAAGAAGAAATAGGAAGCGGGGTCGGCCCCTACTACTCTTTTTCTAGACTTTACATTGCTTTATAATGATACCATCTCGTATCCTTCGGAGTCGGGCCCGTCCGCACCACTATACCAACCCATGACGACTGGACTATACTCTAGTCTGATACTCTACTCGTTCAGACGGATCCGGCTTCTCAAGATCTGTATTTCAGCACAGCACTACACCTTCAACGTCTATCGACTGTCAATCTAGGGGTTTTCTTGACGGGATGCAACCCATCTCGTCCCTTTAAGCTGTGCACCCAAACGGCCGTAACGAGGCCACTCGCGTGGACATATCTGCGTTCAAAATTTTATGTCGAAATTACTTTTTTTGTAATATTATTAAATAGTCCGATCCTCTCTTCTTTCTCTTATTTAATTTTGGACTGTCCTTCTAAAATGCTCCAAATTATATAAATATTCGGCCGAGCAGTCAATTCTTTTTTATTTTTGGCTTGTAACCTTTTTATTTTTTTATTTATTCTATTAACGTTTTTACTAATTGCTATTTTCAAAATTCTGCCCATTTTCAACACTTAACTGGACCCGCAAAAATAGAGATACTGCGTCCCGTGGGACGCATAAAATATCTGACATTTTCAGTAACCCTGTCCACTATCAAAGATCGATCATTCTGTGTAACACACTATTTCTTTTCTACCTATAAACTGCTTATTCAAATGGGGATTCCCCATCTCGAAAACAAAAAGTTTTAATCTCTGGGAACACTGCGTCTTTATCCTTTGCTGCGCTTAATCGTGTAAAGTTGGTAATTTCCGGAAAGAGATCGCGGATTTGCGATCATTCGGAACTTCTCGTCAACAGGCCGAACACAATCGGAAATTCCGGGGCGAATAAAACACATTGGTTAAATGTTCTGATTTGCATTAACAAACAAGTAGCACGATTCATAAACAACGCATGGTATTGTGAGTGTCATTTAGCTTGCAGGAAATGGTTCAAATAATTATACAGATCAAAGTGAAATGTTGATTTTGAAAGAATAAACAATGAATACCGACATTGATTTCCCGAAAGGAAATACAACAACACAGCTTGTTAAATTTACTTTAATGAAACATATATAGTATACACGTGATTTGTTGTCTGCAGCTCTCTGTCATTTGTGTGGTTTTGGGACCCTTTGTTTTCAGGTTGGGACCCCCAGAAAAGAAAGAGGTGAGTCCAAGGGACCCCCATTTCAGAAAAACAAGGTAAATCCCTGGTATGTATGTATGGAACATAAATGACATAATTGGTTGTTTCATACCTTTTAATTTAGCCATATCCAGAGCCATCTCAAATGCCTTGTAGGATTCTGAATACTTCTTTAATTTTGCTGAAAAATCAAGACAATGTCATTGTGAGATAGAGGTTCATCAACTAGTCAACCAAGGAACCATTTGACACATGTTTAGACGGTTCAAGCTCGACAATCCTGGACACATCCTCAGAATTTCTCGGGATATGTGTCCAAGATTTGGGTAGGGGGATATTTGTTGGTGCAATTTTAGTTTTTTGTGGTGGTGTGGGGGCGAAATTGTTTTGAATGACGTAATGACAGATGCGTAAGATATTGCCTGAATTTCACCATGACAACCAATAACGGATAACCGTTAACTAATAATCATTGAGTAAATCAGTTCAGGTTTTCGTCATTAAGTTAAAGGGACTGTCTCTCGTTTGCTGCCTTTGTAAAATGTTTCTAACTAATAACATTCTGTAACGACTAAACTTACATACTAAACACAGATTCTTGTTTAGAATATCGGTGTCTATATATCCAATGTGTCTCTGTATATTCAGTGTATTTATAATCGCCCTACTGTTTGTAAGTAGCCCAAACTGGATTTTGATTCACAATAATGTTGTACGTACGAAAATAAAAAATATATATATACTTAACCAAAAATGTTTAGCAATTTGGTAAATGTGCTTAAATAAAAGAAAACCCGTGACTCACAAGATACAATCGGACACTGGATTTAATTGAGCTATCATTTGTCAGTATAAGTAACAGTAGATTTTCAATACAAAATGAAATGTGGAACTGTCACGTTGTTAAATCGTGCTTGGGAGTACATACACGAAAATCTGAAAATTGACAGTAACGTGTCTGAGCACACTGGACATTGAATGTTGACAGTAACGTGTCTGAGCACACTGGACATTGAATGTTGACAGCGGTGCAAGGTCGGCTCATGCTTCTGGTGAGACGGTGGATCTCTGGAATAGTGATGGAGATCCATATCTGCACAATTGGGAACAAGTCAGGCGATCTTGCAAGCCAGTTTAATGTTTCAGTATAGTCTGGCTAAAAGCTGGCATGCTTTGTCCTGTTGAAACAAAACGCCTGGATGCTGCTGCATGGACGGAATGACAACTGCTGTGATGATTTCGTCACTGTAATGTTGAGCATTCAGATTCTCATGAATTATGAAGATGACGTTGTTTTCTCCGATGTCATGGATTCCTGCCCACACCATAGCGCTACCACCACCAGCATATCGATCACGTTCAATGCATGAGGGACGTTGTATCACTATCAATGCCCAATGTGCTCAGACATGTTACTAACAATTTTCAGATTTTGTGTATGTACTCCCAAGCACCATTTAACGACGTGACAGTCACAGAATTAATTTTGTATTGAAAATATCCTGTTACATATACTGACACATGATGCCTCAATTAAACCCAGTGTCTGGTTTTATTTTGTACGTTACGAGTTTTCTTTTATTTAAGCACATTTACCAAATTTCTAAACTTGTTTGGGCTAACTTTCTCCGATACTGGTTAGCTGCTCAAAGCATTATCTGATGTTAGTCTGAATGTCGTCTGCTTTCTTTTAACATTGTCTACCCAAGTCACACCATCCTTGCTGGAGGAACCTCCAGTGGGAGGGTACATGTGTTCATGTAGAAGGAAAATGCAGGCTAACTCTGGCTCTCGCTAAATGTGCAAATTGCGAATTTCACAAACAACTGGCAATACTATATATATGATTCAGTCACGAGTGTTTTTAATATAGAAAATATGAACGGAGTATATGTTAATCGGTATTTGTCGAGGCTACCGATTAACTAGACGAAGTTGATATTTTACATATACTGAACAGCATTGAAATAGCACCACCAAGAAATGTTTGGATTTCGAAAAGAATACCTGAGCAATAAATGTTTTTAATGTGAACAGCAATAGATGGATGATTGATAATGAAAAAAAAAAGGAAAAAAAAAAAGGATGCACAATCATTGATTAGTTTTAATTCATCTACATATGAAAGACACGTGGGGTCACAATAAAAAGTCATTATCGCGTTTGACCACCATCTGCAGCAACACAAGCCATGTAACGTCTTCTCATCGACCCGAAGTCGAATAGTGTTCTGGGGGATAGCATTCCACTCCTGGTGTAGTGAATTTTCCAGTTCTCTAAGGTTATTTATTTGTGAACGACGTGAGATGCGTTGACCAAGGTATTCCCAAAGATCTCTATTGGCGATAAATCAAGGGACAGTGCTGGTCAACCAAACCGCTGTGCGATGACTCTACTCGAAATGCTGACTTGAAGCATGCCTAAGGCACGTTCAAGTTCCTCAGCTGTCAACCTTGCAATCACTTGTTTAACGTTCCCCCAAAGACTACTTCATAAATGAAAGTGGCTTTTCAGAGACCATCTTTTATATCCCCAATCAGCATGATTTGCACATTCAGTTTACGTTTTTCATGCTATGCATGCAATAAGTTGTGTTTTGGTGTTGTGTTTCATGGAGTGTTCAGGCAATCGGTTTCGTCGTCATGCATGGTAGAACGGTACTTATTCGTTGATATTTTTAATGCTGATATACGCCCCATTCACATTTGTTATCATCAACTGGTGGTGCGTGTTCAACGCTGTTCAGTATATTAAAAAAAAACACGGGTAGCGAATTCTATTTATCCTATAACACTCCTAAAACAATATTTTAATAAAATGTTTAGTAAATCACTGTAATAAAGTCGTCACCATCGGTAATATGACGTCATCACGATAAGCACAAAGTAGTTTGACGTCACGCATTTGAACTAAATCTTTCAAAACGTTACGCTCAAGTATACAGGCCTTGTTGGCTTGTAAGCAAATGACCCATTCACAGCAACAAATATATATATATATATATATATATATATATATATATATATATATATATATATATAGGTTACTCCCCCCGAGTGTCTTGTGATATCATAATTTATCATCCATTATCATTCTTTTCATTTGACGTCACTAATGATAGGTTTAGCGCTGAAACATACAAAATAATGTCTTCTGATTACAACTTGACCAATCAAGATTAGAAGAAGCGATATCTCCTAGGAGAATATCACAGGAGATATCGCAAATTATAGGGCCTGTGATATCTCCTACATAAGCCTTTAATGGATGATTTATATATATATATATATATATATATATATATATATATATATATATATATATATATATATATATATATAGTAGTCGTTTTCGAGTTGAAAGACGCTATTTTATAGAGTGCTCAACCGTGTGGGAACCAGATACATCGTTAAAAGTGTATGTTTATCTCTACATGACAGGCTTGTTTCGTGAGAGAGTTGAATTGCTCTCACTCATCAGATGTAGATTTAATTACACCGTCAACGGAAAGCTGATGACGTAATGGACTCTGTGACGTCGAGGTTACGTCACTATGCAGGTCTATATATCATGTATCATTGTATATATATATATATATATACTACCGACAAAAAATAAGGGAACGACTGATGTGAATGTAACTAGCGTTGACATGCACTGTTACAATACAGTGGCGTTGCATCTGAACGCTTCATCTGATCAAAATGAAATTTCACATCATGTATGAACAGCATGTGTTGCACGTGCACACAGAAGATCACTTGTATGTGCTTATCGTGGAACTCACAATCACCGATGCAAGTGAGGTAATCACATGGGTGAAAATGGTCCCAAGACAATACCTTAATGAAGAGACGAAATGACGAAATGTCGGTACGATAGAGGGAGGTACGTCAATATGCCAAGTTGCCCGAATGTTTGGTAAATCAAAAAGTGTAATTTCTAGATTGTGGGATAAGTACCGTCAAACTGGCGGGGTTGCAACGAGACCTGGGCGTGGCAGGCCTAAAAAGACGACACCTCGACAAAATCGTACCATAACATTAATTGCTGTATGCAATAGATTCAAATCAGCTGCTGGTATCAACAGTGAATTCCGTACAATAACAGGAAGGCGAATTTCAACATCGACTGTCAAGAACAGACTCTACAAAGCCCGCCTGAAAGCGAGGCGTCCTCTGAAGGGTGTGACCCTAACAGCTCACCATAGGCGGCAACGATTACGGTGGGCTAGGCAACACCAGGGACGGACTGTGCGACAATGGCGTTACACCATGTTTACAAACGAATCGAGGTTCTGCCTCAGATTCACAGATGGCAGAAAACGTTGTTGGCGACGTAGCGGCGAGAGATATGCCCGGGCTACAATTCTAGACCATGATCGGTATGGGGGTGGTAGTGTCATGATGTGGGGAGGGATCACACATGACAGGCGAACAGATTTGATTATTGTTAATGGCAATTTGACTGGCCAGAGATATCTGGACCAAATTTTGCGCTCTGTCGTTGTTCCAGTGGCGAGAAATATTGGCAGAAATTTAGAATTTCAAGACGACAATGCCAGACCACATCGCGCTCGGATAGTCACCGATTACCTACGACAACAAGGCATACCGACAATCGACTGGCCCGCTAAGTCCCCCGATATGTCCCCTACAGAGCACCTGTGGGACGTTCTCGGGCGGAGAGTGTACGCCAGGGACCCAGCACCCGCCAACGTGGCCCAGCTTGCGGTAGCCCTTCAGAATGAATGGCGGGCAATACCCAGGGCAACCATACGTACATTAATCAACAGTATGCCATCAAGGTGTCGAGCATGCATCGCCCAAAATGGTGGGCACACCAGATATTGATATACACGCCCCAAATTGGTTTTCCAGACGTTAATCGAAATAAAACATTCACTATCATTTCACCCGTTCCCTTATTTTTTGTCGGTAGTAGTAGTAGTAGTAGTAGTATATATATATATATATATATATATATATATATATATATATATATATATATATATATATATCAGGTAATAAAATAAAGTCTGACCCAATACAAACACTTGGACGATCAGAAACACTTTTAATATACAGTCACTGATATGTTACGCAGAAAAGTATATTTAATATGTAATTATAGTAGTTAAAAGTATCTGTTGTTATAATCCTAACAGTGTTGGTATAATCCTAACAATGTCAGCAAACTCAATTCGTTTAAAGTTGCAGAGCCTAGTATAAGCCCGTAAGAATAAACACTAAGTTTAGTTAAGCAACAAACCTGCAACACATTTGAATAAAGTTACAATAGAGTGAAACAAGAGTCCGTGACGTTGAAATGGGGAAATACACTTTACAATAGTATAGAGCTCGTCTGTATAACTGTTACAATAGAGTGAAATAAGAGTATGTGACGTTGAAATGGGGAAATACACTTTACAATAGTGTAGAGCTCGTCTCTATAACTGTTACAATAGAGTGAAACAAGAGTCTGTGACGTTGAAATGGGGAAATACTCTTTACAATAGTATAGAGCTCGTCTGTATAACTGTTAAAATAGCGTGAAACAAGAGTCTGTCACGTTGAAATGGGGAAATACACTTTACAATAGTATAGAGCTCGTCTCTACATCTGTTACAATAGCGTGAAACAAGAGTCTGTCACGTTGAAATGGGGAAATACACTTTACAATAGTATAGAGCTCGTCTGTATAACTGTTACAATAGCGTGAAACAAGAGTCTGTGACGTTGAAATGGGGAAATACTCTTTACAATAGTATAGAGCTCGTCTGTATAACTGTTACAATAGAGTGAAACAAGAGTCTGTGACGTTGAAATGGGGAAATACTCTTTACAATAGTATAGAGCTCGTCTGTATAACTGTTACAATAGCGTGAAACAAGAGTCTGTGACGTTGAAATGGGGAAATACTCTTTACAATAGTATAGAGCTCGTCTGTATAACTGTTACAATAGCGTGAAACAAGAGTGTCACGTTGAAATGGGGAAATACTCTTTACAATAGTATAGAGCTCGTCTCTATAACTGTTACTTCTTAGACGAACGTGCTATTTTTAGAATATCAAAAATGCATTCTGTGGTATTAGAGACACTAGGATGACCGGAAACACTTCGAGTGTACGGAAATTGATGTTTGATTTCAGTGATAAAAAAATGGCTCTCATAGTGACAAATATGCCTTAGTGTTTAAAACCTAGGGTCTGTTACTTTAATAGTTATTTCTTCCCAAAAATATTCATCGATCTTTTACGACCCACCTTCCGCCATGGCCAGGAGGAGACACGACTGGAACTGGTAGTGGTCGATCTTAGCATCCTGCGCCGCGTGCAGCGCCTTCTTCCCACAATCCCTTGCGTAATCGTAATGGTCGAGCGCGATGAAGCACGTGCCTATCTCCAGGAAGCACCACGCCACTTCCGTGGAAACTCTGCACAGCGGCACTTTCCGTGACAACCTGCAAGTCACAGTTACAGCTTCAAAGGTACCTTTTAGAAGAACAAATTATTGGTGGATCTAAGGGGAGGGTCACAGGGTCCCGTGACACCCTAAACCCTTTTCATGTACCCTTTTTAATTACATTTTTTGTAACCACTAAATTGCCCTGAAAACGCATCCAACAGCATCTTTATTTCAAACTAGCCCCCCCCCCCCCCCCCCACAGTTCTCACTTTCCTTGGGAACTCTGCTCATTAACCTTCGATAAACTTAAAACTTGCCCTTTTAAGAATGTTGTGTTGTGACAGCCCGCTCCCCCCCCCCCCCCCCTCCACCCGACCTTTTACAAAATCCTGGATCCGCTCCTAAGTTTGTTTTGTTTAACTAGAGCACACTGATTTATTCATCATCAGCTAGTGGATGTCAAACATTTTTCCACCAGCAGCAAGAAATCTTTTGTATGCAGTTCCCCATTGACAGGGCAGCACATACGACGATCTTTCACATACCAATCGTGAAGCATTGGGTTTGGACGAGAAAACAATCTATCCAGAGAATCTGTTCCCGCCGAGAGATTCGATCCTATGGCCCAAGCACATAAAGCGAGCACTCGGTCGACAGCTATAACCCGCCCTGTTCTGGAAACGACACTGTGTTCCTTTTTGGCAGATTTTGAGGCCTTGTTATACAAATCTAAACTAACAAATCTCTCCCCAGCCAGTGCACCACGACTGGTATATCAAAGGCCGTGATATGTGTTATCCTGTCTGTGGGATGGTGCATATAAAAGATCCCTTGCTGCTAATCGAAAAGAGTAACCCATAAAGTGGCGACAGCGGGTTTCCTCTCTCAATATCTGTGTGGTCCTTAAACGTATGTCCGACGCTATAGAACCTTAAATAAAATGTGTTGAGTGTGTCGTTAAATAAAACATTTCCTTTCTAAACTAATAAAAGTAACCAAGCAAAATATGGAAACATTTTCGTAGCAATATTTTCGCAGATTATATTGTAGCACAGGCTTCAGAAGCGGGGAAGGAGAGATAGGTCAACGCTCCCCAATTCTAATGATTATCATCCCACGTTGAACGTTGAATTAATTTATCACTGACCTGTGACCCATCCAGTTTTTTTTTTAATTGAAAACATATTTTATTGTACAAAGAACAAAAGAAACGTGGAAACGTTTGACAACTTACGAGACCCTCTTCTATATACATACAATATACATGGCGACTATATTACACAGCTGTATATTTAAACTACGTTTAAACAGTCAAAGATAACCAGAGGAAGGGAATATATTAAATACAAAATAATAAGAAAAAAGAAGGAAAATGAAAGGTGTTGCAAGAGATTACATCAATAATAATACAGTTGATCGCATATTCCACGTCTATGTATAATGTCTTTTTATTAGGTGTGGTCGAAAAGCACTGGGAAGGGGTAAATATTACACTGAGTAATAATAGTGCAGTAGTAGTAGTTGTAGTATTAATGGTGATAGTATTAGTAGTATTGATAGTAGTACTAGTAGTAGTAGTACTAGTGGTAGTAGTAGTAGTGTTCGTATAAAGTGCTCCTACTGGCGGTAGCTAGTGGGAATTTCCCTATTAGCTCAGTTGGTAGAGCGCTGGACTCTCGTACTGAGAGACCGTGGTTCGAATCCCCTCAGTGGAGGTTGATTTATGTGTTACATTTGGAACCGACGTAGGGACTGGGTGTATTCTTAACACAAGAATACAATTATAACACAGTCAGGACGCGTAACAGTTCAACTACCTGTGGCCCACAGTTCCGGGCCGTAGCTTCACTTGGGGGGTATGTAGTAGTGTTTATAAAAAGTGCTCCTACTGGCGGTAGCTAGTGGGATTTTCCCTATTAGCTCAGTTGGTAGAGCGCTGGACTCTCGTACTGAGAGTCTGTGTTTCGATGCCCTCAGTGGAGGTTGATTTTTATTTGTTACAGTAATAGTAGTGGTAGTAGTGGTAGTAGCAGTAGTAGCAGCAGTAGTAGTAGTAATAATAGTAGTACTAGTGGTAGTAGTAGTAACAGTAGCAGTAGCAGTAGTAGCAGTGGTAACAGTGGCAGTAGTAGTAGTAGCAGCAGCAGCGGCTGTAGTAACAGTAGTAGTAGCAGCAGCAGTAGTAGTAGCAGCAGCAGCTGTAGTAGCAGTAGCAGTACTACTACTACTACTACTAGTAGTAGTAGTAGTAATGGTAGTAGTACTAGTAGTACTAGTAGTCATATAAGTAGTAGCAGTAGTAGTAGTAGTAGGAATAGTACTAGTGGGTATTAGTAGTAGTAAAGGTAGTAATACTACTACCAGTAGTAGTAGTAGTAGTATTACTAGTATTAGTATTAGTAGAAGTAGTAGGAGTAGTACTAGTGGGTAGTAGTAGTAATGGTAGTAATACTAGTAGTAGTAGTAGTAGTACTAGTAGTAGTAGTAGTAGTAGTAGTAGTAGTAGTAGTAGTAGTAGTAATGGTAGTAGTAGTAGGAGTAGTACTAGTGGTGATAGTGGTAGTAGTGGTAGTAGTAGCAGCAATAGTACAAATCTAGAAACCTACGCATTTAATGCTTTGTTATATTTCTTCATCAGTATATACATTCGTCCCAGATTTCCCAACGCCCGTGACGTCACTTCTTGCATTCCCCTGTAAAATATAATGAACGGATGTGTTAAAAAGATGATGATGATGATGATGATGATGATGATGATTATGCTGATGTTGCTGTTGATATACCTATAGTATATGGCCTCCACACATCACGATACACCAAGACAACCAAGAGAACAAGTCCCCCCACTAAAAACCACTAAATTCATTGTATCCATCTACTGAACACTGGAGTTTTCACTGTACTTCGAATATCGCGGTAGGGGACGCACCTCAGCAATCTAGTTTGTACCCGTCACTGGTTTTGAGTGTTGAAAAAAGAAAGTGTATTAGATTAGTCACACACTACTTAAACGCATCATCCATTCAATCAAAGTTCCTCTTCAGTTGCTGTTTAACAAATCTTTACGTACATCTAAATTCCCTAACAGATGGAAGATAGCTCATGTTAAACCTCTCTTCAAAAAATGTGACAAGTGTTATTCTACTAACCGATATCGTTACTAAGTTGCATTTTAAAAATATTTGAAAGAATTGTATTCAAACATTTATATAATTATTTTATATCCAATGACCTTCTATACAAATATCAGTGCGCATATCGCCCTAACCGCAGTACTGTTCATCAATTATTAGAACTATACTCCCAAATTTGTGAATCTTTGGACAAAAAGGAAGACTTCTGTACTGTGTTCTGTGATATGTCAAAGGCATTTGATATGAGTATGGTGAAAACTTGAAAACTGTAGCATAACAGGAAATGCACTAAATTGGATTAAAGATTATTTATCAAACAGAAAGCAACGAGTCATCGTAAATGATACTCTATCAAATTCAGGCATTTTAATGGCCGGAGTACCTCAAGGCTCAGTATTAGGACCTTTATTATTTTTAATTGATATTAATGATATTGCAGATAACCTAAACTGTGTAACGATACTATTTGTTAACAATACCAACATAACATCTTCGTCTAATGATATCTCTTCCACTGAAAAGAGCCTTAATTCAAGCTTGTTAAAGCTTCACAAATGGTCCCCAAAATGGTTTGTATCTTTCAATCGAAATAAAACTAGAGTTGTACTTTTTACAAAAGCAATCAAACACCCAAAACCGAACCTTGTATTTACCAAAACATTAAACACAACAACAACTCATAAACATGTGATACACGTCTTACTCTTGCTCTCCTATTTGCAGAACATACAAATGATGTTTCTCGGCCATCTTGTACTGCTGCATAGCAACAGCCGCGTTGCCAAGACAACTGTAAAGACTGGCGATTCTCTCTATCTTGTCAGGAATGTCGCCCTCGTCGAGCCCGTCTATGGTGTAAAGACACCGCTCCGCTCGTTGGATACACTCTTCGAACTTCCGCTTAACAAAGCCTGCAATATACAAGAGAAGGTTCGTGTAGTATTAACAACTTTCTTTGCGATTTATGTTCGTGCTTATATCGAATTATCGTTCCAGCGAGTGCATCACGACTAGTATATCAAAGACCGTGGTATATACTATACTGTCTATGGGACGGTGCATATAAAAGATCCCTGTGTACTAATGAACACATGTAGCTGGTTTCCTTTCTAAGACTATGTGTCAAAATTACCAAACCTTTTATATGCACCATCCCACAGGCAGGATAGCGCGTACTACAGATTTTCATATACCAGTCATGGTCCACTGGCTAGAACGAGAAATAGACCAATAGGCCACCAACTGGGATCGGACCTAGACCGACCGCGCATCAGGCAAGCACTTTACTACTGGAGACAGGACAGCACATACCACATCCTTTGATATACCATTCGCGGGGCACTGTTTGGGGCGATTTATGGATGTGGGTTTAACCAAATGGTTACTATACCTACACTGCTCTATAAAATCACTCTCCTTTGTGAAGTACACGGCTATATCTCTCTTCCTCTGCTCCTGGGCACTAATTTCTGTATCTGTATCCCTCCACGAGTCCAGCTCGGAGGCGGTTCTATCTGGGTAATTTGGCTCCTCGCTGTACATTGTGAAGTCGCTGGTACTCTCCATGTAACAAGATCCGAACAGACTGCTGGCGGGGCGGTAACTCTTGAAGTCAAAATTAACTGTCGTCTGCTCTAGCGGAATAGGAGATTCGTTGTTCGTAGGAGGTCCTGGACGAAGAGAATCAGGAGCAGCTATCACACTTCCGGTAATATTTTCTAAAGAACCGACGTTCGTTACGTCTCCCGGCCTCTGCATTTTGAGCGTACGGCGAGTGGGGAGCGGTGGCGGAAGGGGACCCAGCGACTCCCAGAACAGACTCCGCTCTTGGAGGAAGTTCAGACTCTCCTCTGTCATTGCCACCACGTCCTTTGACATCTTGGTTGGTCCCACTAAAATTATGAAAAAGAAGCTTACAAATCAGCAGATGTGTTGGTGTACATTGAAACAGTATAAAACATAGCTAGAGTCAGATTAAGCATGCCTACCTTGGTCGGGCTGCTGGTGTTCTCTTGCACTTACCAACACGGTCGGTCCCCCTCCCACCCACCCCAAATCATTTTCCGTCCTGGACGGAGGAGCCGGCATAAGTGGACGCCCCCCCTCCCCCCCCCCCCCCCCCCCCGGGTCGTACGCCCATGTGGACACCTGCTCCCATGACTGGTGTGCGCTACAACAGCTTGCTCTGAATATGCACGTTAAGCCCTATGACCTGACCTGACCTCAGATTAAGCAGTCTCGCATCCATCAATGGACCGAGTGTCTCAGTCTTCACGAGACGGTCCTGATGTCGCTGCTACAGTAGTATGTTTCTGACTTCTTGTACAGTGTATACCACCAAACCAAATCCCATAGTAACAATAGTAACATATGTGGCTAATACTCCTACCTGCAGCGTATCAATCGACATATACTACCACCCCTCACCCGTAACGTGAATCAGACAAATTGGGGGTCAAGCTGCTATTTCAGACATAACGGGTAGCTCCTATGACTATCCTAGTTCCACACAAAAAATTGTCATGCTATGTTAGTAGGACCCCGCACATGTTTCTAGCACAATGGTAATCGGTATATTGACACTACTTCAAATTACATTACAGGAAGTTACTGACCAGCTGAAACAAGATGCTACCACAACAAACACTTTCACATTTATCACCAATGGCAGGATTGGTAGCCTCAACTGTGAGATGAAAAGTTAGATGCACTTCCAACTTTGACACAATGAGATAATATTTGGTGTACGGCTACCTATAGGGTCTTTTTGATGACTAAAGTTTCATATTAAAATACTTTGTCTTTGTCTAGAATATGAGGGTTTGTACACAGACTGCACTGGTGTAGGAAGCGGGGGGGGGGGGGGGGGGGGGGGGGAGCAAAGGGGCATGTCCCCCCACTTTGTAGCAGCAGCGATGTTTTTTATATATATTTTACATGTATTTATATTTATACATGCGTGTGTCCCCCCCCCCCCCACACACACACACTTTTTGGCACCTGCCTACGCACGTACGCATTATGTCTCGTCGTTCTCATTTTTGTAGTAGCTCAAACTGGGTTTTAACTCCCAATAATTTCGTACATATCCCCCACATTTCCATACACAACACACACACACACACACACACACACACACACACACACACACACACACACACACATGTTGGCAAGTAAAATTAAGTTTCGGCTACAATAATCATTAAAACGGGTAGATACATTTGTTATACAACCACTGATATTCTAAGCAAGAAATATATTCGAAATGTAATTATAGTGGTTGAAAGGGCTTGACTAATATATCCTAGAGCCCATTGGTAGCATCAGACCCCCTCTAACATAGTGTAATATGGAGTCGTTTGTTCGAAAACCATTAGCTTAAAGTCAGACAGTTACAATCGTGTCTTATCTTTCGATTTGAGCATAGGTAAACGAAGTTAGATGTTCAAGAAAATTAAGAACTATAATGATGCTGGGTGTTGCAATATTAAACATAATTCCCCACCCATCCACCCGGAAACCTAACATCAAACAAACAACAACAAGAAAATAAAAATACATACACACTCCAACAAAAAAACACAAAAAACAACAACAAAAACAACAACAACAAAGATACAGCAAACAAAAAATCAAAAGCAAAACAACCCACACACACACACACACACACCACCACCAAACCTACGAATATAAAGCCATACTCATGTTATTGTGTAGTTTCTCCAAATATGCCTTATCTCCATACAGAGCCCCTAGTATTTGTCTTATGGCCGATTCACTCAGAGTTCTATCCGCAGTAGAGAAGGAAATCTCCGACAGAGAACTACATTCGTTCAGAGAACGACAGAACGTCACCCGCGGCTTCCTGTTGATTCTGACCAATGGCGTGCGCCTATCAAGGAAGGTCGATCTGGGGTCATTTAGTGACTTCCGGAGGATTGCGTTTTCTGGAGACGTTTCCCTGAACGGATCTCGATCACTTAGCAGAGGTTCTTCATAAGAATGATGGCCATAATGTAAACCCTGGAAGTAGAGAAACACGTTGAGTATTACCTCACTTATCAAACTTAATCTATTAATATATTATTTAATGGTGGCCATAATGTAAACCCTGGAAGTAGAGAAACACTTTGATTATCACCTCACTTATCAAACTGAATCTGTTAATATATTATTTAATGGCTGTCATAATGCAAACTGGAAGTAGAGAAACACGTTGAGTATTACCTCACTTTTCAAACTTAATCTATTAATATATTATTTAATGGTGGCCATAATGTAAACCCTGGAAGTAGAGAAACACTTTGAGTATTACCTCACTTTTCTAACTTAATCTATTAATATATTATTTAATGGTGGTCATAATGTAAACTGGAAGTAGAGAAACACATTGAGTATTGCCTCACATATCAAACTGAATCTGTTAATATATTATTTAATGGCTGTCATAATGCAAACTGGAAGTAGAGAAACACGTTGAGTATTACCTCACTTATCAAACTTAATCTATTAATATATTATTTAATGGTGGCCATAATGTAAACTGGAAGTAGAGAAACACTTTGATTATCATCTCACTTATCAAACTGAATCTGTTAATATATTATTTAATGGCTGTCACAATGCAAACTGGAAGTAGAGAAACACGTTGAGTATTGCCTCACATATCAAACTGAATCTGTTAATATATTATTAAATGGCTGTCATAATGCAAACTGGAAGTAGACAAACACTTTGATTATCACCTCACTTATCAAACTGAATCTGTTAATATATTATTTAATGGCTGTCATAATGCAAACTGGAAGTAGAGAAACACGTTGAGTATTGCCTCACATATCAAACTGAATCTGTTAATATATTATTTAATGGCTGTCATAATGCAAACTGGAAGTAGAGAAACACGTTGAGTATTGCCTCACATATCAAACTGAATCTGTTAATATATTATTTAATGGCTGTCATAATGCAAACTGGAAGTAGAGAAACACGTTGAGTATTGCCTCACATATCAAGCTTATCATTATTATTAAATAATAAATTGTATTATATGACTTCATAATAGATTTTATTGTTATCGGACTTATAAAACAGAATGTATTATAATATGATTTACAAAACATATGACATACGAAACAGATTGCATACTCATATGACATATAAACATGACTACATTATCATATGATTTAATAATACATTTTATATAATTTATAGAAAATATTCTAGTTTCATAATTATATCTTATATAACAATGTGTATTATATGGTTACTAATATACTGTGTGATGACATTATTTATTTAATAGCAAATTGTATTATTGTCGTACTGATTTAACTATCTTATGCATTAATATTTGATTTATAAAACACACAGTGTTCATTTCTGATCTATAAAACGATTGTATTTTCATCAAACTTATAAAAACAAATGATATTATTATTTATAAAAACAGATCGTATTATCACATCAGCCATTTTTAAAGGTGTTCAGTAAATAAACTATTTTTACACTATTATAATTACAATGTATTTACATTTCCTTGCTTAAAATAGGAATATCTCTATAACCAATGGATTTCTGGACATCGAAATATTTTGCAGTATCTCAATATATATTTTTGTTTAAAATTCCATACGTACGAATTTATTTCTTACAACGGCCAAACAAAATTTTAAATGATTAACCAAAGATCATTCAAATGTATTTATGCGTATAATGATTTATAATTAAAACATGTGAGTGTTTAGAAATGCAGGAGAAAAATAGAGTGTGTGTTTATTTTATGGAGGGGAACAAACAAAAGTCTTTTAGCGCTGAAAACTCTTTTAACTTCTGAATAGTACCTTTAATAATATATATTATTATATGAATTAATAAGATATTGTATTATTACTTGACTTATAGAACATATTGTATTATCATATGACTTATAAAGCAGCACGTTTCATTATCTGACGTATAACACTTCCTGTATTATAACAGGACTTAGTAAAACATTGTATTAATGTAGGTGGAACTAGGGAAGAGAAAGTCTTATTATGAGAAACTGAAAACAGATTGTATTTTCCTTGGACTTGTAAAACATTGTGTTAATGTAGGTGGAACTAGTGGGAGGGAAAGTCTTATTATGAGAAACTGAAAACAGATTGTATTTTCCTTGGACTTGTAAAACAGATCATATTATGATTTTAGGGATTTGTTTCTCGTTTTAAAGGTACTAGTTTCGAGTTCTGTCATTGTCAAATGTCACAAAATATACAAAATATATAGTAAAAACAGCACAATACTGGTCGTATTTTTAGAGGACCTCGCATACCATGCCCTGTAACACCTATTGTGGAATACTGCCACAGAGAAACCACTGGCATGTGAACGATCTACCACTGAACGACAAAACCGTACACCGCGATCACGACCGTATCTCTCCATACTACCAGAAAATGGTGGTTGATACAATATAACCGTCCTCTGAATTTACAGGGGATACTCCCTAAGATCCTTTACTGGATAATGCATCATTTTTAAGTTATGATTACTGCCACTTTTATGAATCAAAATTAGTCAGGCCAGCTGCAGTTAATTTAATACGTCTCTGAAGGCAACATAAACCTGGACCAGCCATTGTTTAAGTTATGATTACCTTTTTATGAAGGTAAATTGTCAGATCTCCTGCTGCAGTTAATTTCATACGTCGAGAAGGCACTAAAACGAGAAAAAGGTTAAAAGGTTAAAAGGATGTGTATGTGCATGCATACATACATACATACATAAATGCATACATGCATACAATAATATACATGTACTTTATGTAACTCGTTTTGCTGATTACGTATATAATAATATACATGTGTATTATGTAACTCGTTTTGCTGGATACATATATAATAATACACATGTACTTTATGTAACTCGTTTTGCTGGTTACATATATAATAATATACATGTACTTATGTAACTCGTTTTGCTGATTACATATATAATAATATACATGTACTTTATGTAACTCGTTTTGTTGGTTACATATATAATAATATACATGTGTATTATGTAACTCGTTTTTCTGGTTACATATATAATAATATACATGTACTTTATGTAACTTGTTTTGCTGATAACATATATATACATGTACTTTATGTAACTCGTTTTGCTGATTACATATACAATAATATACATGTACTTTATGTGACTCGTTTTGCTGATTACATATATAATAATATGCATGTGTATTATGTGACTCGTTTTGTTGGTTACATATATAATAATATACATGTACTTTATGTATCTCATTTTGCTGGTTACATATACAATAATATACATGTACTTTATGTAACTCGTTTTGCTGATTACATATATAATAATATACATGTACTTTATGTGACTCGTTTTGTTGGTTACATATATAATAATATACATGTACTTTATGTATCTCATTTTGCTGGTTACATATAAAATAATATACATGTACTTTATGTAACTCGTTTTGCTGATTACATATATAATAATATACATGTACTTTATGTAACTCGTTTTGCTGGTTACATATATAATAATATACATGTGCTTTATGTAACTCGTTTTGCTGATTACATATATAATAATATACATGTGTATTATGTAACTCGTTTTGCTGGTTACATATATAATAATACACATGTACTTTGTGTAACTCGTTTTGCTGGTTACATATATAATAATATACATGTGTATTATGTAACTCGTTTTGTTGGTTACATATATAATAATATACATGTGTATTATGTAACTCGTTTTTCTGGTTACATATATAATAATATACATGTGTATTATGTAACTCGTTTTGCTGGTTACATATATAATAATACACATGTACTTTATGTAACTCGTTTTGCTGGTTACATATATAATAATATACATGTGTATTATGTAACTCGTTTTGCTGATTACATATATAATAATATATATGTATATTATGTAACTCGTTTTGCTGGTTACATATATAATAATACACACGTACTTTATGTAACTCGTTTTGCTGATTACATATACAATAATATACATGTACTTTATGTAACTCGTTTTGCTGGTTACATATATAATAATATACATGTACTTTATGTAACTCGTTTTGCTGGTTACATATATAATAATATACATGTACTTTATGTAACTCGTTTTGCTGGTTAAATATATAATAATACACATGTGTATTATGTAACTCGTTTTGCTTTTTGGGGGTACCTGTGTTATACAGAGATCGTTATACGAGCTTGTGCTGTGTATTGTGCTGATTCTACGAAACGAGTGTCAGGATTTGTGTATTGCCTGAGCGAGAGCTAGGTTAATACATGAATCCTGACAGGTGAGTTACGTAAAATCAGTACGACTCAAACGCGAGTGTAATCATTTGTTTATTATCCATATTATTATTATTTATTATTTTTAATGAATAACAAGGACCGTATCAGAACATTTTATACCTAACTAGAAGGAGATGACGAAATGACGTCATTATGGGAGGCGCCATAATAACCAACCAATTACATAACAAAAGACAGTGATAACGAACGTTACTTTATTAATGAAACTACAGTATTTCACATGTACAAAGCTAATACCGGGGAAGCCACGTCATGTTATGACGTCATATCCCAAAATTACATCATTCGTTGATCACGTAATTACGCTTGTTATTACACGTGTTCTTCGTATGATTTTTATTAAGACGGTTATGTTGAACCATGTGAATAGTAAACCCATCCATCACCAAAATGCATACCTTTTACCTTATAATTGAACATATTTGTACATAAAGTGAATGAATGAATGAATGAACGACAACCCAGCACATATCGGCTATTGGGTGTCACAAATGGTAAGTATATGAAAATATTATTTATATACATTTATGTAAAACCACAGTGTAAGGAGCTGGGGGGGGGGGGGGGTGGAAGTATAATACAATACATAAAATCAAGGTAAGTATATCTTGTATAGAAGTCAAGGTGTTTTAAAAACTTTACAATTTAAAAAAATTCAAAACATTTCTGTTGCCAAATATATAATTTCTCGTCGGCTTGAGATGATCAAACTCCACCAAAATGTGGCGCACAGTCAGTGTGCACTGACAATGTTCACACTGAGGAGCAGGGTCCTTCTTTAAAATAAAATGGTCATTTCTAATCACGCTTGACTCACTGGAAAATAAGAAGATACTTACATGAAAGACAAGGACTGGGATGTGGAGGTGGATAGTGAAAGAAGCTGAAAGATAGGAGGCGTTGCCAGATCGGGAAGAAAGTACAAGGAATTCAAAGGACAGAAAGGAAATGGAGCAGTGGGATAAAAAAAGAAGAAGAAGAAGATACTTACGAGAATTGTCGAGAGCGTTCTGTGATTTTTCAACTCCTGCTTTAAGGGTCTGGCTTCCTGGGTTGTGTTTGAGACCGCGGTGGAAATAGATGATGGCCAGTTCGTAGTTCCCAGCCTCATACAGCAGCTCGGCTTTATGTTGCACGGCCTACGTTAGGTGCAATAAAGGTACGTTTACATGTTGGGACTTGTGGTAACGATCAATAACAATACAATTCGCGTAGCATTTCATCGTAACAGTACACCTCGCTATAAACCTGGCTCCCCAACATTCTCCTGAAACTTGTCCAAGGATAGTTATTTATAACTCCCCATAGCATGATAATTTTTAAAAAGTACTAAAAAAATTATCATTATCGTAAACTCTTAAATGGTTTTTAAATGAACAATTAATAACACCCCTCAACATGGTCACGGCAAGGTCTGCATTGTAAACCTAAGGCCTAAACAAAAAACATATGTTGGTTGTTTTTAAATCGAATCAAACCGAGAAACCGTAATCGGCCGAAGTGTTCCGAATCTAGTTTGCTGGTTGCAAAATCAGTTATCATGATTATTATTTATTTATTTATTTTAAATTCAGGGTCGCTACATAACATCAGTGTAGGTGGGAAAACTGAAAACACCTTTTTGTAGGCCTAAGAGAAATGAAGTAAACAAGGAAGCAATGTTATATTTAATGACGCACCACTCAACATATTTTAGTCACGGTCATATGGCGTCAGACATTATTATGGTTAACGATCACACGGACAATAAGAGAGGAAACCCGCAATGGGCCACTCTTTCCGATTAGCAGCAATATATCTTTTATATATATGATCCTGGATCTAGACTTGACTTTTGTTTACGTATATTTGCCAGTCAACGTATATGCTAGCTTTACATAATATTTAAAATATTAGCATTTTGCAACATTTGTCATGATTAATTGTACCTGCAGAAACCAGGAAATTGTGTTTTGTGTTCTGGAATTGACGTAAACACACTAACATGGGAGTCAAATCAGAGTAACCCCGTCTAGAATTGACGCAAACACGCTACCGAGAGAGTCAAATCAGAGTAACCCCGTCTAGAATTGACGCAAACACGTTACCGAGAGAGTCAAATCGGAGTAACCCCGTCTAGAATTGACGCAAACACGCTACTGAGGAAGTCAAATCGGAGTAACCCAGTCTAGAATTGATGTAAACACGCTACCGAGGGAGTCAAATCGGAGTAACCCAGTCTAGAATTGACGCAAACACGCTACCGAGGGAGTCAAATCGGAGTAACCCCGTCTAGAATTAACGCAAACACGCTACCGAGGGAGTCAAATCGGGGTAACCCCTCTAGAACTGACGCAAACACGCTACCGAGGGAGTCAAATCGGAGTAACCCCGTCTAGAATTAACGCAAACACGCTACCGAGGGAGACAAATCGGAGTAACCCCGTCTAGAATTAACGCAAACACGCTACCGAGGGAGTCAAATCGGGGTAACCCCTCTAGAACTGACGCAAACACGCTACAGAGGGAGTCAAATCTGAGTAACCCCGTCTAGAATTGACGCAAACACGCTACCGAGGGAGTCCAATCGGGGTAACCCCGTCTAGAATTGACGCAAACAAGCTATCGAGGGAGTCAAATCGGGGTAACCCCGTCTAGAATTGACGCAAACAAGCTACCGAGGGAGTCAAATCGGGGTAACCCCCGTCTAGAATTGACGCAAATACGCTACCGAGGGAGTCAAATCGGAGTTTAGCTAAACATCATAAATAGTAATTCGATTGTTTGTTATCAATATTGATAATATATGCCATTATAATTCTAATGAATTATTTGATTGAATCCTACAGTTTTTCATTTTAAGTCATTATTCCATTTGATCTAGCAGTTCGGTGCATGGTTATATTGTTTATATATAATATTCAGTGTATACACTTTCACACAAATGTTATACATCGTAAAATATGCATTTAAAAGAGTAGTGCATTTATCGGCATATGTAACAATGAATTTTACTGCAGGAAAATGTATTTCAGAACATCTAGATTTCAAACATACCCCCAGCGCCCAACCCCGGCCGTCATATAAAGATATCAATCAGTCGGCCACACCTCAAATGTTATTTTACTGTTGCCGTGGCAGGGGCGTGCGCAGGAAATTTTGCGGGGGGGGGGGGGGGGGGGGGGGTAAAGGTGTCTGGCGAAGCCGGGCACCGCGAGCGCCGCAGGCGCGAAGCCCGTGGCAGGGGGTCTGGGGGGGATATGAAATTTGTTTTCGTCTTGAGCAGGGGGGGGTTTCGACCCCAAACCCCCCCCCCCCCCCCCCCCGCACACACACAAACACACACAGAGAGACAGAGAGAGAGAGAGAGAGAGACACACACACACACACACACACACACACACACACACGTCAACACATACACACACCGAGACAAATCCCTGCGGACTCCAATGCCTATGACCTATGAACTTATTGGCAGATAAAATCCGATTTCACCGGACGACAACAAACACCTTGTTTATTCCAAACAATAAAATATCTTTAAAGGCACTCAGTCATGGATTTAGTGGGCCTTATTTCTCTAAATATGGATAATAAATGGAAATTACATTCATTTGGAATGCCAAACCTCGCTGTTGTATCATTAACTGAACCACGATCGAGGGAATTCCATGACACACTTCACTTTTAAAATCTGGAACTATTTTTGTGAAAAGTCATAAAGCGTACGGCAAAACCATACGACAGCCGTATAATGTATCCTTGAATTTTATATAAACGACCTCCGTGTACAGAGACTTAGCAAATGACGGCCGGCTATATACACGGCAAATAATTAAAAATATTATTTCATGACAAAATAACGGCGAATACGCTTAAATAAAATAATAAACAGTCGGAACATGAACTCACAATTTAAAGAAAATAATTTTACGGAGCTACCGTACACAGTATCACTGCAGGCGCGTGTACATGGAATTTAGCAGGGGCGGAAGTCTAGACAGTTACAACTCTATAGTGCTCGGTTCGAGATCGGGTAAGATGTTTTCCAGCGTCGCCAATGTGGCCTACGACAAGCAAGTCGTTTTTCGCTAAACTGATTCACAAAGTGGTCATTCGGTTTAATGTATAGCGTAAAAAAAGCAAGCAGTGTACTGTCGCATGTTTTGCCGTCTAAAGGTTGGCTTAATTATGACAACTCAGTTGAATCCAGTTCTACGTGCAGGGGCAAGTTCAGTATGCAAGTATGTGTGTGTGCACGCACGTTAATCTTGCATATTTATAGTAAAAAACCCCGATAAAACAACGCCCCCCCCCCCCCCCCCCCCATCACAAAAAGGTAGTAATTTTGCTCATTTTAAATATGGCTAAATACAGCATAATAACCTTCTAGTAAAATTTATTTGTGGTAAAATTCACTTTTTAAAACAATTACGTAAGCAGCCTCCTATTCCAGATGGTTCGGTAATATAGATCAAACTAATACTTATTTACCGACTATATAAAAAAATTCTGTGTATATAGCCAGCCCTCGTTAGCGCAAACTATATACACGACCGTCGTATATAGCCACATCTTATATAAACTATATACACGACCGTCGTATATAGCCACATCTTATATAAACTATATACACGACCGTCGTATATAGCCACATCTTATATAAACTATATACACGACCGTCGTATATAGCCACATCTTATATAAACTATATACACGACCGTCGTATATAGCCACATCTTATATAAACTATATACACGACCGTCGTATATATAGCCACATCTTATATAAACTATATACACGACCGTCGTATATAGCCACATCTTATATAAACTATATACACGACCGTCGTATATAGCCACATCTTATATAAACTATATACACGACCGTCGTATATAGCCACATCTTATATAAACTATATACACGACCGTCGTATATATAGCCACATCTTATATAAACTATATACACGACCGTCGTATATAGCCACATCTTATATAAACTATATACACGACCGTCGTATATAGCCACATCTTATATAAACTATATACACGACCGTCGTATATAGCCACATCTTATATAAACTATATACACGACCGTCGTATATAGCCACATCTTATATAAACTATATACACGACCGTCGTATATAGCCACATCTTATATAAACTATATACACGACCGTCGTATATAGCCACATCTTATATAAACTATATACACGACCGTCGTAATATAGCCACATCTTATATAAACTATATACACGACCGTCGTATATAGCCACATCTTATATAAACTATATACACGACCGTCGTATATAGCCACATCTTATATAAACTATATACACGACCGTCGTATATAGCCACATCTTATATAAACTATATACACGACCGTCGTATATATAGCCACATCTTATATAAACTATATACACGACCGTCGTATATAGCCACATCTTATATAAACTATATACACGACCGTCGTATATAGCCACATCTTATATAAACTATATACACGACCGTCGTATATATAGCCACATCTTATATAAACACCGTCTAGTACACAGTATTCTTTTAAAATCTAACAATTCCTATCCTATGCCAGCTATTATGAATTTGACAAAGTGGAAAATGAAGGTGTTTGTGATCCAGATGTTTAGATTATTTCGCGTTCGACTAACGATAAAGTTATCTACAGATGCAAAGGCCTAACTAGTCGGGATTGTCGACGGTTAATATGCTTCTGTTACTAAAATAAATTAATGTATAAGCTTATTATCATTCAGTACATGTTTTTTTAAATTTTTAATAATTTATTTTTATTGCTGTTTTTGTTTCTATTTACCTTACGTCGCAGAGAACGGTCAAGCGTTCTGGTTACAGGAACATGGTAAATCGTTTTCAAACTGCAGTAACAGAGATGTCCGTAACGTGACACAAAAATAAAACGTCACACCTCTGCTCTCCAAATAGCCGTTATTGTTCTCTGAATTATGGACCGTCGACATAATTCAGTTATATTTTTTATAAAATATCAATAATATGTGGGATATTGTGGTTATGTAGATGGTTCAATAAAGTAGTTTTAGGTACAAATCAAATGTATATATTTGCAGATAATACTTTGTTGCGTCATTAATTAGGTCAACCATCCGTGACTGGGTGCCTTTAATATGCAATTATTTTAGTCACTAAAAATGTTACGAATGCCGTACCCTTTGAACAATGGCAGACAACTCAGGAATGTAGTTAACATGTGAATCCCTTAGTGATGTTTTTCATATTTACTTCAACATAGCTTATACTTACCGCTGGATGACCTAAATCTAGGGTCAAGGCCATATCTACGTCTTCCATGGCCTTGGCCGGCTTCCCCATCTTAAAATAGCACCGCGATCGACACAGCAGGTTGTCCGACTCGTCGTATCCAGACTTGATTGCCTTGCAAAAGAGGGAAGGAAAGGAATGTTTGTTTAATGACATGTTGTAAATTACGACTATTTGGTAGCAAACACGTGGCTGGTCCAGCAACCGGTCGAGAGAAAGGAAACGTGCTGTCGTCACATACGCTACTCCTACCCTGCGACACATCGCACTTAAGGAGACGCTACACGACACGAGTGTCTCGTACGAGAATAACCGATTGTAACAAGACAAAATTACGATTCCATCAGATGCAATGCAATCGGCCATTATCGCACAAGACACCCGTATCGCGTGCTGTCGACTTTAGTGGAGCGCTATACAGTGTTAAAGTTTGTTTTGTTTAACGACACCACTAGAACACATCGACTAATTAATCACTGGTTTGGGATGTCAATCATGTGGTAATTCTGACTCGTAGTCATCAGAGGAAATATTTTTCCATTAGCAGCAAGGGATCTTTTATATGCACTTTCCCAAAGACAGGAAAGCACATACCACGGCCTTTGACCAGTTGTAGTGCACTCGTTGCAACGAGACCCCCCCCCCCCCCCCCCCCCCCCCCCCCCAATCAGTTGAATGGATCCACCGAGGTGGTTTGATCCTACGACGCAAGCACTTAAAGCGAGCACTCAACCGACTGAACTAAATTCGCTCTACAGGGAGGCAACATGTTAATACAGTGTGGTGCGCCACATTACGGTGGAGTTCGGTCATCTCAAACGAAATGTTTGTTTTGATTACCGACACCACAAGAGCACACTGATTTATTAACCATGGGCTACTGAATGTGAAACAGTTCTGAAATATAACATCTGTTACGGTTCATGTCGCCGGTGACAACATGGGTCACACCTGCCGGACCATTTTGTCGCCATTATAACCATTTTGTCGCCGGCGACAAAATGGTTCAATACTGCACATATTTTAGAATACAAACATTATGACGTGTATAATCATATTTTGGTATATTTATTAACTCGACACATATGATGAAATATTGCTTCCAAATGTTTTTGTGTGTGTGTTGGTTTGATTTTTGTGTTGTTTATATATTATTTTATTGCAAATGACATGCAAGAAAATCTGTTTATAAAACGTGTCACTACTAATATATTGTTTGTCCATTGAAATAGTCAAATCGTATTTTCTAGGGGCAGGGCTTGGGAAGGGCGGTTCGGACGTCAATCAAATTCACCCGTTTGACTTAAACTTTGTCTTATTACACCACACTGCAGGTCTATTTCTGCTAGAACACGATTAGCCCATTCGTGTTGTTTAAAATTATTCCATATAGCAACTTATTTAATAAAATGTTTTTTTAAAGCGTGTAACAACAAAATGTGCATATAGAAATGTAAAATGTATGCACTTGTACATGCATTTATCTACCCACATCGGTTAACCTACTACTCTTTTCCCACTTCATGCAAATAAACGATTAAGAGAAAATAATGTGCTGCATCTTATAATATTTAATTTAATTTAATTTAATTTAAAACTATATGTTATGTAACATGTTAAAGGTGCTATGTCAAAGTTGCAAATATTATACCTTTTGCTATATGCCTGTAAAAAAAAATGCGTACATAATTCAAAACACCAAATTTACCCATTTACCTACCCATTGAGTCATTAAGTTCGCTTTGAGTGGTACCGGGATACGAACCCAAGACCATCCAGCCTTAAGGCCGGTGCTTTAACCACTACACCACCGAGGCCGGTTGTTAAATGATTTTTCTTATACACCCGTTGGTGTTAACAATTTCAAGACATACGACTGGCTGCTCCTAGGTGATGACCAGATCACTAATGCCATACATCCAATGAAAAAACAGCACGATCGAAATCGATTACACTGTGACGTATAGTTAACCTGACAAGCATTTGTCTGTAACGCGTAAGTGCAATGGCTGTAAATAACTTTTAGTCGAAAAAGATGTTAGAATTTCCTTAAAACCTGGGGTTTTTTTAGGATATGTAAGAAATAGAATAATACATTCGTGTCTGTTAGATACCATTTATCTTACAACTCGTTGTTTAAAAACGTATCAAACTCACTTTCGCTCGTTAGATACATTTTAAAACTAAAACTCTATTTACAGTGGATATTAAAAAAGGATTGACAACAATAAAACAGTAATTTAATGTATTCCAGAGAAAATTGCAGAAACCGTAAATATGCGTGAGTGTATATGGTAATTAACTGTGGAGTTGATATCACACTAGTGTGCTTCTTAAATATGCGTGAGTGTCTATGGTAATTAACTGTGGAGTTGATATCACACTAGTGTGCTTCTTAAATATGCGTGAGTGTCTATAGTAATTAACTGTGGAGTTGATATCACACTAGTGTGCTTCTTAAATATGCGTGGGTGTCTATGGTAATTAACTGTGGAGTTGATATCACACTAGTGTGCTTCTTAAATATGCGTGAGTGTATATGGTAATTAACTGTGGAGTTGATATCACACTAGTGTGCTTCTTAAATATGCGTGAGTGTGTATGGTAATTAACTGTGGAGTTGATATTACACTAGTGTGCTTCTTAAACGTAATGTAGTCATGTGATCTCGGGCGAGATGTAGCCCAGTGGTAAGACGCTCGCTCGATGCGCGGTCGGTGTGGGATCGATCTCCGTCGGTGGGCCCATTGGGCTATTTCTCGTTCCAGTCAGTGCACCACAACTGGTATATCAAAGGCCGTGGTATGTACTACCCTGCCTGTGGGATGGTGCATATAAAAGATCCCTTGCTGCTAATCGAAAAGAGTAGTCCATGAAGTGGCGACAGCGTGTTTCCTCTCTCAATATCTGTGTGGTTCTTAACCATATGTCTGACGTCATATAACCGTAAATAAAATGTGTTGAGTGCTCTGTTAAATAAAGCATTTTCTTTCTTTTTCTTTTTTTCATGTGATCTCATCCAGTTAATAATGTAGATATGTAAACACTTTCAATATCTTTAAAGCACGCCGGCATGGACAGCTATTTCTAGGCGCCCTTTTGGGTGCAATACACTTCAGGTGGAGCTTAATTAATTATTAGGTGTACATTTTGAACGTTCTAAAGTCATTAGAAGCAAGAATATACCGGAAGTACAGTAAAGTTTGCTTTATTTAACGACGTCACTAGAGCACATTGATTTTTCATCTTATCATCGGCTATTGGACACTGTTTTTAGAGGAAACTCGTTGTCGCCACATAGGCTACTCTTTTACGACAGGCAGCAAGGGATCTTTTATTTGCGCTTCCAACAGACAGGCAGGATAGCACAAACCATGGCCTTTGTTGAACCAGTTATAGATCACTAGTCGGTGCAAGTGGTTTACATCTACCCACTGAGCTTTGCGGAGCAATCACTCAGGGTTTAGAGTCGGTATCTGGATTAAAAATCCCATGCCTCGACTGGGATTCGAACCAAGTACCTACCAGCCTGTAGACCGATGGCCTAACCACGACGCCACCGAGGCCGGTCAGAAGTACAGATAACAATACTATATGCAATAAAATGCGAGTGTCGATCAAGGGTACATGAACAATAAAAGGCGCGGATCCAAGTGGAGGGTGCTGGAGGTATGTACTCCATACACAACACCGCCTAAATTCGAAGTTTCCCCGAAAATTCCACTGTTTAGCAGATGAATACAATATCTGTATTGTTTTTTGATGGAGAACATGTAATATCATGGTCAGTATGATATTTCTGTGGAATACTGCCACATAGATAATAACATGTGAGTGTACTTGTCAATACTGTAGGAGACCTTTTTAATCGTTGCATCCCTACCCCCAAATACTGAAGGTGCCCTAGCACTTTTTAAATTTTGCACCCCTCTCTATCGAAATCCTGCAAACGTCTCTGAATACAATATTTCAGAAGTATATATACCTGTAAAACGTCTGCTATCACATGGCAAATTACGTTTATTACAACGGACATTCCAGCCCAATAGAACTGACAGAAGTATATATACCTGTAAAACGTCTGCTATCAAATGGCAAATTACGTTTATTACAACGGACATTCCAGCCCAATAGAACTGACAGAAGTATATATACCTGTAAAACGTCTGCTATCACATGGCAAATTACGTTTATTACAACGGACATTCCAGCCCAATACAACTGACAGAAGTATATATATATACCTGTAAAACGTCTGCTATCACATGGCAAATTACGTTTATTACAACGGACATTCCAGCCCAATACAACTGACAGAAGTATATATATACCTGTAAAACGTCTGCTATCACATGGCAAATTACGTTTATTACAACGGACATTCCAGCCCAATACAACTGACAGAAGTATATATATACCTGTAAAACGTCTGCTATCACATGGGGAATTACGTTTATTACAACGGACATTCCAGCCCAATAGAACTGACAGAAGTATATATATATATATACCTGTAAAACGTCTGCTATCACATGGGGAATTACGTTTATTACAACTGACATTCCAGCCCAATACAACTGACAGAAGTATATATATACCTGTAAAACGTCTGCTATCACATGGCAAATTACGTTTATTACAACGGACATTCCAGCCCAATACAAATGACAGAAGTATATATATACCTGTAAAACGTCTGCTATCGCATGGCAAATTACGTTTATTACAACGGACATTCCAGGCCAATACAACTGACAGAAGTATATATATACCTGTAAAACGTCTGCTATCACATGGGGAATTACGTTTATTACAACGGACATTCCAGCCCAATAGAACTGACAGAAGTATATATATATATATATATATATATACCTGTAAAACGTCTGCTATCACATGGGGAATTACGTTTATTACAACGGACATTCTAGCCCAATACAACTGACAGAAGTATATATATACCTGTAAAACGTCTGCTATGACATGGCAAATTACGTTTATTTCAACGGACATTCCAGCCCAATACAACTGACAGAAATATATATATACCTGTAAAACGTCTGCTATCACATGGCAAATTACGTTTATTACAACGGACATTCCAGCCCAATACAACTGACAGAAGTATATATATATACCTGTAAAACGTCTACTATCACATGGGGAATTACGTTTATTACAACGGACATTCCAGCCCAATACAACTGACAGAAGTATATATATATATATACCTGTAAAACGTCTGCTATCACATGGGGAATTACGTTTATTATAACGGACATTCCAGCCCAATACAACTGACAGAAGTATATATATACCTGTAAAACGTCTGCTATCACATGGCAAATTACGCTTATTACAACGGACATTCCAGCCCAATACAACGGACAGAAGTATATATATACCTGTAAAACGTCTGCTATCTCATGGCAAATTACGTTTATTACAACGGACATTCCAGCCCAATACAACTGACAGAAGTATATATATACCTGTAAAACGTCTGCTATCACATGGGGAATTACGTTTATTACAACGGACATTCCAGCCCAATAGAACTGACAGAAGTATATATATATATATATACCTGTAAAACGTCTGCTATCACATGGGAATTACGTTTATTACAACGGACATTCCAGCCCAATACAACTGACAGAAGTATATATATATATATATATATACCTGTAAAACGTCTGCTATCACATGGCGAATTACGTTTATTACAACGGACATTCCAGCCCAATACAACTGACAGAAGTATATATATACACCTGTAAAACGTCTGCTATCACATGGGGAATTACGTTTATTACAACGGACATTCCAGCCCAATAGAACTGACAGAAGTATATATATATATATATATACCTGTAAAACGTCTGCTATCACATGGGAATTACGTTTATTACAACGGACATTCTAGCCCAATACAACTGACAGAAGTATATATATACCTGTAAAACGTCTGCTATGACATGGCAAATTACGTTTATTACAACGGACATTCCAGCCCAATACAACTGACAGAAATATATATATACCTGTAAAACGTCTGCTATCACATGGCAAATTACGTTTATTACAACGGACATTCCAGCCCAATACAACTGACAGAAGTATATATATATACCTGTAAAACGTCTACTATCACATGGGGAATTACGTTTATTACAACGGACATTCCAGCCCAATACAACTGACAGAAGTATATATATATATATACCTGTAAAACGTCTGCTATCACATGGGGAATTACGTTTATTACAACGGACATTCCAGCCCAATACAACTGACAGAAGTATATATATATATATATACCTGTAAAACGTCTGCTGTCACATGGCGAATTACGTTTATTACAACGGACATTCCAGCCCAATACAACTGACAGAAGTATATATATACCTGTAAAACGTCTGCTATCACATGGCAAATTACGTTTATTACAACGGACATTCCAGCCCAATACAACTGACAGAAGTATATATATATATATACCTGTAAAACGTCTGCTATCACATGGCGAATTACGTTTATTACAACGGACATTCCAGCCCAATACAACTGACAGAAGTATATATATATACCTGTAAAACGTCTGCTATCACATGGGGAATTACGTTTATTACAACGGACATTCCAGCCCAACAGAACTGACAGAAGTATATATATATACCTGTAAAACGTCTGCTATCACATGGCGAATTACGTTTATTACAACGGACATTCCAGCCCAATACAACTGACAGAAGTATATATATACCTGTAAAACGTCTGCTATCACATGGCAAATTACGTTTATTACAACGGACATTCCAGCCCAATACAACTGACAGAAGTATATATATATATATATACCTGTAAAACGTCTGCTATCACATGGCGAATTACGTTTATTACAACGGACATTCCAGCCCAATACAACTGACAGAAGTATATATATACCTGTAAAACGTCTGCTATCACATGGCAAATTACGTTTATTACAACGGACATTCCAGCCCAATACAACTGACAGAAGTACAGTAGAATCTCACTGGCTCGAACGCCCAACGGTCGAACCTACCGGTATTCTCGAACGAAGAACAATGTCCCGATTTTTTTCTCTATTAAACCCTTTTATTTTGGTGCTGATTGGTCGAATACCCCTAGGGTCGAACAGAAGCTTTCTCTCGAACCAGTTTATTGGTCCGAACTGTAAAATTAAACATATTTAGCTCGAACGACTAAGTCTATCCAAAGAAATACAAAAATATCTATGTACGAATTTTTTATCGACCCTTTTACGTCAGTCTCAAAGTAAGTTATTATAAATTCGGAAGTGGAACGAATTCATCCTAGATCATATGCCGGCTTATCATGTTTATTTAGCACCTTTCGGTAATTATCTTTCTAGTACAGACAGTTGTACTACGACAGCATAGTAAAAAAACTATTTTTTTTAAAGAAATAAATATTTATAAATACAGACTACCAGTGTTTGTTATTTGTTTATTTAACGGTGATAAATAATAGTTACAAATATGTATCTCATCCGACATTTGACGATGACTTGGTTACTCATGAGTCAATCGGACCATCTCACCCAGGCCGGTTTTACGGAAATATGCGAGGTGTTCCAATTGGTTTTTATGTTACAGAATCACCAGAATCGCCGAATGCATGGTTCGAACTACCCGATGGTTCGAACAGACTTTGATGCACCGACAGTGTTCGAGCCAATGAGATTCTACTGTATATATATACCTGTAAAACGTCTGCTATCACATGGGGAATTACGTTTATTACAACGGACATTCCAGCCCAATAGAACTGACAGAAGTATATATATATATATATATATATATATATATATATATATATATATATATATATATGTAAAACGTCTGCTATCACATGGCGAATTACGTTTATTACAACGGACATTCCAGCCCAATGCAACTGACAGAAGTATATATATACCTGTAAAACGTCTGCTATCACATGGCGAATTACGTTTATTACAACGGACATTCCAGCCCAATGCAACTGACAGAAGTATATATATACCTGTAAAACGTCTGCTATCACATGGCAAATTACGTTTATTACAACGGACATTCCAGCCCAATACAACTGACAGAAGTATATATATATATACCTGTAAAATGTCTGCTATCACATGGCGAATTACGTTTATTACAACGGACATTCCAGCCCAAAACAACTGACAGAAGTATATATATATACCTGTAAAACGTCTGCTATCACATGGGGAATTACGTTTATTACAACGGACATTCCAGCCCAACAGAACTGACAAAAGTATATATATATACCTGTAAAACGTCTGCTATCACATGGCGAATTACGTTTATTACAACGGACATTCCAGCCCAATACAACTGACAGAAGTATATATATACCTGTAAAACGTCTGCTATCACATGGCGAATTACGTTTATTACAACGGACATTCCAGCCCAATACAACTGACAGAAGTATATATATACCTGTAAAACGTCTGCTATCACATGGGGAATTACGTTTATTACAACGGACATTCCAGCCCAACAGAACTGACAGAAGTATATATATATACCTGTAAAACGTCTGCTATCACATGGCGAATTACGTTTATTACAACGGACATTCCAGCCCAATACAACTGACAGAAGTATATATATATATACCTGTAAAACGTCTGCTATCACATGGCGAATTACGTTTATTACAACGGACATTCCAGCCCAATACAACTGACAGAAGTATATATATACCTGTAAAACGTCTGCTATCACATGGCAAATTACGTTTATTACAACGGACATTCCAGCCCAACAGAACTGACAGAAGTATATATATATACCTGTAAAACGTCTGCTATCACATGGGGAATTACGTTTATTACAACGGACATTCCAGCCCAATACAACTGACAGAAGTATATATATATACCTGTAAAACGTCTGCTATCACATGGCAAATTACGTTTATTACAACGGACATTCCAGCCCAATACAACTGACAGAAGTATATATATACCTGTAAAACGTCTGCTATCACATGGCAAATTACGTTTATTACAACGGACATTCCAGCCCAATACAACTGACAGAAGTATATATATATACCTGTAGAACGTCTGCTATCACATGGCAAATTACGTTTATTACAACGGACATTCCAGCCCAATACAACTGACAGAAGTATATATATACCTGTAAAACGTCTGCTATCACATGGCAAATTACGTTTGTTACAACGGACATTCCAGCCCAATACAACTGACAGAAGTATATATATACCTGTAAAACGTCTGCTATCACATGGCAAATTACGTTTGTTACAACGGACATTCCAGCCCAATACAACTGACAGAAGTATATATATATACCTGTAAAACGTCTGCTATCACATGGGAAATTGCGTTTATTACAACGGACATTCCAGCCCAATACAACTGACAGAAGTATATATATACCTGTAAAACGTCTGCTATCACATGGCAAATTACGTTTATTACAACGGACATTCCAGCCCAATACAACTGACAGAAGTATATATATACCTGTAAAACGTCTGCTATCACATGGTAAATTACGTTTGTTACAACGGACATTCCAGCCCAATACAACTGACAGAAGTATATATATACCTGTAAAACGTCTGCTATCACATGGCAAATTACGTTTGTTACAACGGACATTCCAGCCCAATACAACTGACAGAAGTATATATATATACCTGTAAAACGTCTGCTATCACATGGGAAATTGCGTTTATTACAACGGACATTCCAGCCCAATACAACTGACAGAAGTATATATATACCTGTAAAACGTCTGCTATCACATGGCAAATTACGTTTATTACAACGGACATTCCAGCCCAATACAACTGACAGTCTGTATTTGAAAACCATGTAGAGGCGGGACGTAGCTCAGTGGTAAGTCTGATCCTCGTCGGTGGGCCCATTGTGGTATTTCTCATTTCAGTCGGCGCACAATGACAGGTGTATTAAATGATGTGGTATGTGCTATCCTGTCTGTGAGATGATGTATATAAAAGATCTTGTGCTACTAATGGAATCATGTAATAGGTTTCTTCTCTAAGACAATATGTCGGAAATGCCAAATATTTGACATCCAATAGCGATGATAAATAAATCAATGTTATCTAGTGGTCTTGTTAAACAACACACACACACACAACCAACTTAAAAACCATGCTGCATCCAACGTTTCAATTCAATACCAATTCATTTAAGCTGTTGTTAATTAAAAACCATGCTGTATCCAACGTTTCAATTCAATACCAATACATTTAAGCTGTTGTTAATTAAAAACCATGCTGCATCCAACGTTTCAATTCAATACCAATACATTTAAGCTGTTGTTAATTAAAAACCATGCTGCATCCAACGTTTCAATTCAATACCAATACATTTAAGCTGTTGTTAATTAAAAACCATGCTGCATCCAACGTTTCAATTCAATACCAATACATTTAAGCTGTTGTTAATTAAAAACCAATGCTGCATCCAACGTTTCAATTCAATACCAATACATTTAAGCTGTTGTTAATTAAAAACCATGCTGCATCCAACGTTTCAAATCAATACCAATACATTTAAGCTGTTGTTAATTATACGTAATTGGTTCACTTACTTCCGTGTATTTTTTTACGGCTCCTTTATAATCGTTTTGCTCCGATAACAAATCGCCTTCCTTTCTGTAAATGTCGCCCAGATATTTCCGTTTGAGCTCGAAATCTGACTTGAGTTGAAGAGGCTCAATCTGGTGTTTAACTGTCGACATGGTGCTCTGTTATAGAAGTTTACTATCGGAGTAGAACCATGGCGCCCACAAACTCACTGAACAGCTGGGGTGTTTTTTTTACCTTCTGAAGTTCTGATTTAAAAAACAAAAAAAAACATCTGTATATCTACCAAAACAAAAGAAAATCCATCACTAATCCATTTTATGTGTTTTGCTTAAAGGATGAAACTGCCATGGTGTCTTTTTGTTCACAGTATGTCCAAGATATCCATTATTGGAAAATGTGTGGATTTGCTTTTATATATCAAAAAGAACAATGTACATTTGTCTTGCCACTGCGAAATGGTCGGTCCTCGGGTTCAGTTTCACGGGTTTTGCGCAGTAAATGGGTCTTAACAACCGAAGGTTTATGCTAGTAAAATCTATAAGCCGCTTTGCACGTTGGCACGATCTCTGTGATTAACTATTACCTGACCAGGTAATTCGTGTATGCTTGTTAAATAGACCAGAGCTCGATTATTAGAATAGCTTTGATAGACTTTCTCATCTACCTTCTTTTTTTTTACCATTTTGTTTTATGCCCATCGTTTTGTGAGTGAGGGTTGTACATAATTTGTTTTAATTTTTGGTTTTTATTGGAATCGGTGGGGGGTGGGGGGTGGGGGGGGGTGTCATTCATTCCCCCCTCCCCCCCCCCATCTTTTTGTTTGTTTTTCTTTTTTTCTTCTTTTTTTGTGTGTGCTTCTGATCAGGATTATAGTCTTGATAAAAAGTCCACTTGTCGTGCATTTGGTTCTTGTGTCGACCTTCTTTGCAGAGCCGTGTTTGGTTTTAGACTGGTATATAAGCATAGCTATGACAGGAACCCGCTCAGTTTTAAATCGAATTAGAGAAAAAGTAAAGAACAAAAAAAAAAAAAAACAACCCCACCCTAATGGGTGTTAGTTCGCTAGCCTGTACTTCACTAGTAACTTGCATTAAACAGATAGCCTGCATATCGCTGGAGTAGTTGACACCGCTACCACGCTAACTAGAGCTTCGCACATTACTGGGGTAGTTGACACCCCAACCACGCTAACTACAGCTCCGCACCGCTACCACGCTAACTACAGCTCCGCACCGCTACCACGCTAACTACAGCTCCGCACATTGCCGAAGTAATTGACACTGCTACCACGCTAACTACAGATCCGCTCCGTACCGCTACCACGCTAACTACACCTCCGCACATTGATGAGGTAGATGACACCGCTACCACGCTAACTACAGCTACGCACATTGCTGGGGTAGATGACACCGCTATCACGCTAACTACAGCTCCGCACATTGCTAAGGTAGATGACACCGCTACCACGCTAATTACAGCTCCGCACCGCTACCACGCTAACTACAGCTCCGCACATTGCCGAAGTAGTTGACACCGCTACCACGCTAACTACAGCTCCGCACATTGCCGAAGTAGTTGACACAGCTACCACGCTAACTACAGCTCCGCACATTGCCGAAGTAGTTGATACCGCTACCACGCTGACTACAGCTCCGCACATTGCTGGGGTAGTTGACACCCATACCACGCTAACTACAGCTCCGTACCCCTACCACGCTAACTACAGCTCCGCACATTGCTGGGGTAGTTGACACCGCTACCACGCTAACTACAGCTCCGCACATTGCTGAGGTAGATGACACCGCTACCACGCTAACTACAGCTCCGCACATTGCTGGGGTAGTTGACACCCCTACCACTCTAACTACAGCTCCGCACATTGCTGAGGTAGTTGACACCTCTACCACGCTAACTACAGCTCCGCACAGCAGGTAGCATGGTACCAAAGAAGAGTTCGGTGTCAAAGTTCGAGGTGTTTAAATATTTATGGAGTAAAAACAGCTGTGATTGGTAGTAATATGTGACATTGATTATTTATGCAGATACTAAGTTATCCATTGACAATAAATAAACACACATCAGTTCGTTATACAGCTGTTATGCAGTATATACAAGAGGTTGAAACTAATGGCGGGGTACCTTCAAAAATGGATGCAACTTTCAGCAAATATGACGGTTGCTAATAAAAAAAAACTTTACTTATATCTCTTAAATGGTGTGTGACATCCCCCCCCCCCCCACACACACACACACATTTTCTTGCAGGTAAATTAGATGTGAGGTGCCACACGTTTTACTGGTGTATTTCCTGGGTGTGTTATATCAGTTTTATTAGTAAACGTTAACATTATCGACAATAGCAATTGATTTGGTCTACTAGAACTAACAAGACGTATCGTGCTGTCAATCTGTTATGGGAACTGCCGTGAATAAGTGTACAAGTGTAATTAGATGGCTCTTTCTATTGGTTGAAATATTATGAAAACATAATTTGAAATGTAAAACTAGGCTTACGTTTTGTGAAATTGAGCCCAGAATAGAACTTTTCTTGTTTAGTTAAATTGACTACTTTTTCTGTCCATTTTAATTTGGACAGCCTAGAATATTTTAATCTTGATCTTTTAAAATGTTTATGTTGCAAGAGGAAAAACGTTTTGGAGGGCTACTGATTCGCTACTGTATCGTTAAACACATATCCCTTCCCTGTCCTTCCCTCAGTTGCCAAGTCAGTGTACGCGTTATTGATTGTCTGACGCCAGGGTTATGTCGTTCACTTGATAACCGTGTACATCACCGGCCATGAACCCATGGCATGACGTACACGTCAACTCCCAACCTTGGGTTCATTCGCCGTAATCTGTCGACCATCATCCAGTACTTAGGACACTGACAGAGACCCATTAGTCGTCGTTAACTGGAAAGGGAAGGAATGTCTGTTCAACGACACCTTGAAACATTCTAAATTACCGTTATTTTGACACATAAAGAGAAAGAACTTTAGAAAGAAACAAATAAAGAAAATAATAAACAGAGAGACAGAGAAAGCGAGAGAGAGAGAGAGAGAGAGAGAGAGAGAGAGAGAGAGAGAGAGAGAGAGAGAGAGAGAGAGAGGGGGGGCAGGCGCGTCTACATGGGGGGTGAGGGTCGAAACCCCTCCCTTCTCAAGACATTTTGTTTTCTTTTTCAAGGGCCTACATTATTCCTAAGCATGCAAACAGTACTAGTGAACATCTATCTGTTCCTGCAATCAATACATATATTGTCAAGTTACTCACCCAAAAATATAGCTCTCTGGGACGGAACTATTTTCACACTAGTTATACCAACATTTTGGCCTCAGTGGTACATTTAATATAATATCATGGCTACTTCATCGAGTTTAATGAAGGAAAATATGTTTCATTTAATGACACACTCAACACATTTTATATACGGTTATATAGTGTCGGACATAACAGAGATTTGGTTAAGGACTACACAGATAACGAGAAGAAACTCGCTTCCCCTATGGCTACTATGTTTAAAAATTAAAGTTTGTTTTCTTTAATGACACCACTAAATCACATTGATTTATCCACTAAATCACATTGACTTATCAATCATAGGCTACTGGGTGTCGAAACATTAGGTCATTGTTGATTCATGGCATCGGGAAACCTGCTACATTTTTCCGTTTTATATCCACTTTCCCACAGACAGGGCACCACATACCACGGTTGTTAGTCTATCAATCGAGGTGCACTGGTTGAGACGGGGAAACCCAATAAGAGAATGGGTCCACTGAAATGGTTGGATCCTACGACGCAAGCACTTCAGGTGAGGAAAGCGCTCCGCCGACCAAGCGAGATCCATCCCTATACTAGGCGAGACGGTGTTAGTGGAATCGATGTCAACGAGGGTCATACTCTTAGCCCTAGACGAGCCAGTGTTAGAGCCCTAGGCGAGCCAGTGTTAGTGGAATCGATGTCAACGAGGGTCATACTCTTAGCCCTAGACGAGCCAGTGTTAGAGCCCTAGGCGAGCCAGTGTTAGTGGAATCGATGTCAACGAGGGTCATACTCTTAGCCCTAGGCGAGACAGTGTTAGTGGAATCAATGTCAACGAGTGTCATACTCTTATCCGAGACAGTGTTAGTGGAATCAATGAGTGTTAGTGGAATCAATGTCAACGAGTGTCATACTCTTATCCATAGGCGAGACAGTGTTAGTGGAATCAATGTCAACGAGTGTCATACTCTTATCCCTAGGCGAGACAGTGTTAGTGGAATCAATGTCAACGAGTGTCATACTCTTATCCATAGGCGAGACAGTGTTAGTGGAATCAATGTCAACGAGGGTCATACTCTTAGCCCTAGGCGAGACAGTGTTAGTGGAATCAATGTCAACGAGTGTCATAGCTTAAAAAGTTAAAGTTTGTTTTGTTTAACACCACCACTTGAGCACTTGATTTATTAATCACATAGGCGTACGGGCTCCATTTTTGCAGGGAACAGGTTGTTTTTTTCCCGAATTAAACGAAAATGCCCGAATATGGATAACGTTTATTTATATAAGCATTACCATCAAACAGCTATACAAAGGGCGTCGGTCGCCATGGCCGTACCAGTTTTGGGCCAGGAACGGGGTTTTTTCTCTTCCTGCGGCGCTCTCATCATATATATTGCTTTCATGACCGTACCAACTTTTAATTGCTTCCGACGGTCCTGTACATACCATGGAATTTGTTAAACTAGCCGTGGACGAGAAATAGTGCAATAGGTCCACCAACGAGGATCAATCCTAGAGCGACTGCGCATTAGGTAAGCGAACTTACAAAATATCTTTCATATACACTCCCATATAGTCAACTGAGGTGCTTGCATCGCAGGATCAAACCACCTCAGTGGACCCATTCTCCTAATTATTTTTTCCCATCCCAACCAGTGGCCGACTGGTATATCAAAGGCAGTGGTATGTGCTTTCCTGTCTGTGTGAAAGTGCATATAAACGATCCCTTGTTGATAATGGAAACATGTAACAGGTTTCCTCCATGTAAAAAATTACCAAATATTTGACATCCAATTAATGATTGTGCTCTAGTGGTGCAGTTAAACAAACCAAACCTACCATTTTCCATAGATAGAACGCTACATAGTACAGCCGTTGATAATAAGCCATTTGTGGGAACTCTGGAGTCCCAATACATGTACTTCAATAATACGAGTTATACACTTTGTGGGAACTCTGGAGTCCCAATACATGTACTTCAATAATACGAGTTATACACTTTGTGGGAACTCTGGAGTCCCAATACATGTACTTCAATAATACGAGTTATACACTTTGTGGGAACTCTGGAGTCCCAATACATGTACTTCAATAATACGAGTTATACACTTTGTGGGAACTCTGGAGTCCCAATACATGTACTTCAATAATACGAGTTATACACTAAGTGATCTTGGGGGCGATGTAGCCCAGTGGTACAGCGCTCGCTCGATGTGCGGTCGGTGTGAGATCGATCCCCGTCGGTGGGCCCATTAGGCTATTTCTCATTCCAGCCAGTGCACCACGATTGGTATATCAAAGGCTGTGGTATGTGCTATCCTGTCTGTGGGATGGTGCATATAAAAGATCCCTTGCTGCTAATCGAAAAGAGTAGCCCATGAAGTGGCGATAGCGGGTTTCCTCTCAGTATCTGTGTGGTCCTTAACCATATGTCTGACGCCATATAACCATAAATAAAATGTGTTGAGTGCGTCGTTAAATAAAACATTTCTTTCTTTCTTTAAAGTGATCTTAAAATAAGTTTGTTTTGTTTTTACTAAAGCACACTGATTTATTAATCATCGGCTATTCAATGTCAAACATTTGGTAATTTTGATGTATAGTCAAGAAAATAAAGTTAATTAGTAGCAAGGGATCTTTTATATGCACCATCTTACAGATAGGATAGCAAATACCACATCACTTGATATACCAGTCATGGTGCACTGGCTAGAGCAAGCATAAGCTAAGATCACCTCATGGAACATGGCCCTGCGCTGTAAATGGTTATGAACATTAGATAAACCATACCGGTATTTATACATGCTGGACATAAATAGACAACATGTCAAAGCAGAAAGGATAACATACATGTAGTTTATTTTAAAATATATTTGGTTTATAGTACAATGTAACAAACTATTGCTTGAGCATTTAAAATACTGAAAACAACTATGATTGTCTGCCTCTCCTAGACAAGTAAATTTTCACAATCACCTGATGGACAATAAAGATGTACATCAAAGGGGTGTAAATCTGAAGACGATGAAATATCGAGTTACACAATATGTTTTCAATGGCGCAGACCAGTACGCCTCTTTACACGTGTTACTGTCAAATGTATACATGTATAAATAATGTTACATACTATAATAAAATTTACAAATATAGACATACATGTAATAGTTTGTAAAAAAACAAACCCCGATTTAAACGTAAAACCTTAATGTTCAACTTTAAGGAAAGAGTCGATACTGACACCTTTGGAAACTGCAAGCTTATTAAATAGCTGGTAACTAGCTGGTAACTACCTTGCGACAATGTTGTACAAGCATATCTTATACAGTAGTAAGTACAGCGTTTCAAGCTAGTATTTGGAACCTGTTTACAACCATGCAACCAGCTGGTTTCATGCTTGCAGCAAGCTTCCCATCAGTTTCTTGCAACTAGTTTCTTGCTTCCCACACGCTTGCGACGAGCTTCCCGCATGCTTGCGACTAGTTTCACGCAAGCTTGCAACAAGCTTCCCGCACACTTGCGACGAGCTTCTTGCAAACTTGCGACGAGCTACTCGCACACTTGTGATGAGCTTCCCGTAAGCTTGCGACGAGCTTCCCGTAAGCTTGCGACGAGCTACCTGTAAGCTTGCGCCATCAACTGCGGCGGCCATCTTGCATCTTGTCTAATTCTAAAAACCAACAACAATGATCAGTTTTAAAGTGAAAAACATGAACTGTTAAAGGGATATACCCTAGGTTTTAAACACGAAGTCATATTTTTTACTATTAGAGCCGTTTTTGGTAACTGAAATAATAATTTACTTAGATTTTATTGTTTAGATTATCCATTTCCGTACATTCAAAGTG
This sequence comes from Gigantopelta aegis, assembly GCF_016097555.1. Taxonomy (NCBI): domain Eukaryota; kingdom Metazoa; phylum Mollusca; class Gastropoda; order Neomphalida; family Peltospiridae; genus Gigantopelta; species Gigantopelta aegis. The sequence goes on from NC_054709.1 coordinate 23,164,501, forward strand.
TTTTTGGTCATCCTGGTGTTTTTAATATCACAAAATTTATTTATCATATTTAAAAAAACGCACGTGCGTCTGACAGGTAACAGTTATGGAGTCGAGTTTTAGTCTATTAGCCTATTTCACCATTTCAAAGTCACAGACTCATGTTTCACTCAATTGTAACTTTATCCAAATGTGATACAGGTTTGTAGATTAACTAAACTTAGTGTTAATTTTCATTGGCTGAAACTAGGGTATGTCCCTTTAAAACAAAAGAAATAGGTGCTACATGTAGTGAGATACTTACAAAATTAGTTTTCCTGTATAATAAACCCCTAGGTGATGACCCGATCAGCTCAGCACAAAACAAACACCTGGCCACCCCTAGGTGATGACCCGATCAGCTCAGCACAAAACAAACACCTGGCCACCCCTAGGTGATGACCCGATCAGCTCAGCACAAAACAAACATCTGGCCACCCCTAGGTGATGACCCGATCAGCCCAGCACAAAACAAACACCTTGCCACCCCTAGGTGATGACCCGATCAGCCCAGCACAAAACAAACACCTGGCCACCCCTAGGTGATGACCCGATCAGCTCAGCACAAAACAAACACCTGGCCACCCCTAGGTGATGACCCGATCAGCTCAGCACAAAACAAACACCTGGCCACCCCTAGGTGATGACCCGATCAGCCCAGCTATTTTACACAATAAAAAACAACCCACAATCGAAATTGATTACTCTGTGAAGTGTAAGTTAACTTAAAACTGATTACCCTGTGATACACATGTTAACTGCCGTATAAGTGTCATAAATACGTTTCAGTTGGAAAAAACGTTTGAATTTATTTTAAACCTGTTTTTTTTTTAGAATATGTAAAAAAATAGAATGTCATTTATCTTACAGCTCTTTCTTTAAACGCATATCTAACACACCCGTTGTTGAGAAGATCCTGCGTTATTTTTGATAACACATGTACGTGTGTGTTAACAATTTCAAGACATATGACTGTCTTCTCCTAGGTGATGACCAGGTCACCAGTGCCATGCATCCAATGAAAAGCAACATGGTGGAAATAGATTACACTGTGACGAATAGTTAATCTGACAATCAAGTTAGCTACAAGTGAAACGGCTGTAAATAACTTTTAGTCAAAAAAGATGTCAACATTTGCTTAAAACCTGGTTTTTGAGGATACGTTAGAAATAGAATAATACATTCGTGTCCGTTAGATACCATTTATCTCACAACTCGTTGTTTAAAAACATATCAAACCTGCTTTCGCTCATTAGATACATTTTAAAACAAGTTATAAAGAAGCATTAAGACTGTATAGGATGTAATAACTAAAATTAAGACATGCAAGTGCATAAGTTCAAGAAGTGTCAGCACCAAGTCAGTACTGCGATAACATTACATTTTATTACATGCTGATAATAATAACTGTCACCAAATCAGATTTTTTTATATTAAAGGAACATACTGGTATATGATTAATCAAACATCATTCATGATTTGAGTAATCAAAGCGAAAAGAGGGGTTTTTTCAAATCACACAGTGTGTAAAGTGCCAACAGTAATTGGGTTTATTCACGAGAGAGAATTCATTCAAAACTGTGTACACATGTAGATTCACCAAAGAAAGATAAATTCATTAATTTTTAAATTTCTTTTAAATCATGGAGAAAGTAAGACAATTTATTGCAAATCAGTAACTGCATACATCACCAAACAAATAATGTATTGCAAATCACAAGTCTAACAGTTCATGATTACTTATTTCAACTGACAAAGATGACTAGATATTTTGATTTACACAAGAAAAAATATACAAAAAATTATCGAATTGCATATATACAAAATTCCACCAATATTCATCAGTTACACCAGGATCAACATCAGTGTCCTACAATATCCTATAAACATAGTGAACAAAGTACGTAAGTCAGAAATAGAGGATGTATTGATTAAACAGGTTGAAAACAGGCAATGGGAACAGCTTCAGCAAAATAAATGGATTATTATGCCAAAATTATAAGGCCTGTAAATAGAGATTATTATACCAGCTTGCATTGTACTGATTTTACGAAACGAGTGTCATGATTTTTGTATTGCCTGAGCAAGAGCGATGGTAATACGTGAATCCTAATACGAGTTTCGTAAAATCAGTACGACACACACTCCAGTGTAATAATTTCTTTATTATCCATATTACTATTGTCATATTTTTATGAATAACAAGGACCGTTTCAAAATGTTTCAACCACAACTAGAAGGAGATGACGAAATGACGTCATATTTCATATGGAAAGTCTAAACTAGGACTGGAGAAAACAACATCATGTTATGACGTCGCTTTCCAAAATTATGTCATCACACTTGTTATTACACGTGTGCTTCGTATGATTATTATTAACTCGGTTATGTTGAACCACGTGGATAATAAATAACAATGTATAATTAATCAGAATATCAGCATAATGTATGCACTTATTATATACAGGGCTATGAAATACATTCATCTAAAAAAGCATTTTAAGTACTTGTGTATTCATTCAGTATTTTCCAATTTATGAAAATCTGATTTAATTTTCGTCTCTTTCTTTTAAAAAAATACTTTAAAAAAAATATATAATAGCAACTGTATAACTTTATTTGCAGTAAAATAAAGATAACTAAGATGACTATGCTTGTAACCTTTCATAGCAATACTGTTAGTGGGTCTCAGTTTGAAAGTGTCAAGGGAGACAACTGAGTCATCTATCTATCCACAAAGCCAGGCATGTTGTAGTTCTTTGAGAAATCGTCTACATCTTTCTTCACTTCCATAATCTGGGCTTGGATTTTAGCATCTTGTAGTACAAAAGTCTTGAATTCAGCTAGCTTTTCTAAAAGGAAACAAAACAAAAAGGTTTAATTTATTTTTCCACAAACAGTATGATCAACAACGTACACAGCCTTAAAGTTACTTCTGGCTAAAACTTGGTTTCTTGTCTGAAATAGTACTTTGTTCAATCCTAGTCTTATCTATAACTTTGTTCTATATTACAGAACAAAAGAAGAAAAGAAACCAAAAAAGGTGAAATCTCATCTAGAAACAAAGCAAATTAATGTTGGTGATCAAGTCTGTTAAAGTTGAACATCTTTAAAAGGAATGAATTAATGTTTAACGACACCCCAGCAATCTTCAATAGGATGAATTTGCAAAAGATACTTTCAAAACACATCATCAAAATTCTAGTGCATGCCAAACAATCAAATCAAAGTTTGTTTTGTTTGACGACACCACTAGAGCACATTGATTTAATAATCATCTGCTATTAGATGTCGAACATTTGGTAATTTTTTGAGAGGAAAGCTGCTACATTTTTTGTTCAGTAGCAAGTGATCTTTTACATTGTATATGCACTATCCCACAGACACAACAGCACATAACATGGTCTTTGATATACCAGTCATGGTGCACTGGCTGGAATGAGAAATAGCACAATGGGTCCACCGACAGGGATTGATCCTAGCTAGACTGACTGTGCATTTGACAAGCGCTTTACCACTGGGATACCTCCCGCACCTACGGTCAAATCAAGACAGTTTCTTAAGTTTGTAAACACATTAGGACATGCACAAACATGATGACTGTAGAGAAAAATTAATATTTTAGCAGCAGTGTAAGTTTCAAGCAGAAAATAATGTACACTGCTGCAAGGGGACGATGGACCTTTTAAGTATGTGTTACACAGAATTTCAAAACCATGCATATATTTACATGTGACAGGTGAAAAAAAACCCTGGCTGGGCTATCTTGATGTCACCTGAACCCACAGGACACTGAACCTGCAGTGCATGCTGGGTAATCCTCCTCCATTGGTTGACACTTTTGGAAGACGCACCCATAATCACACATAATCCAATGGGTGAAACTCTATGTGGCCTTTTACCTTCCCATTGTGTCTAGAGTGCTGCACGAGCCTTAGGACATCACACTTGAGGCTGGTAGATACTGGGTTCGCCACCCGGTACCAGCTCCCATCCAGAGCTAGATTAACGACCCATGGGTAATTGTAAGACCACTACACTGACTTCTCTCTCTCTCTCTCTCCCTAGTGGTATATGAGCACGTAAAACTGGTTACCTACCATCTCACTAACCACCAACCCTCTGTCCTGGACAGACAGCCCAGAAAGTTGAGGTGTGTGCCTAGGACAACAGTTGGATATAAACAGGACAATAATGGTTAATGAAAGTGGTGCACTCACTCTGAGTGAAACTGAAAAGTCACCCACAGGCTCCGGTGGCTGACAAACAGTACCCACAGGCTCCGGTAGCTGACAAACAGTACCCACATGCTCCGGTGGCTGACAAACAGTACCCACCAGCCTTGAATCTGATAACAATTTTCAGTCCACTACTGAGGTTGGTTATCATTTTGTTTATCAGGATCACTTTTCCAAACAAAACACAACAAAAACAAGCATTCTGAGAATACTGTTAAAGCAATACATGTCCCCTTCAGGGCCCAAAATATTTCGTATCTCCTAAATTCAAGAGCCATAGAAATGTGAGAAATGGATAAATCGCCATGAATGTTAAACTTGATCTGTAACAGAAACACATTAAAGCTATACACCATAAAGCTATACACGATAAAGCTATACACCATAAAGCTACACACCATAAAGCTACACACCATAAAGCTACACACGATAAAGCTACACACCATAAAGCTACACACCATAAAGCTATACACAAAGCTATACACAAAGCTATTCAGCTCTATATCTTGAGACATTGCAAAACAAAGTCTGAAAAACTCATTTTTATTATTTCGTTACGTTCAAGGACCAACAGTACATGATAAAGCTACATGTGTGTACACAAAAGTTCAGCTGAATATCTCAAGGCATTGTGGAAAAAATACCTGGAAAAATCTATGTGGGATGGACGGATGGACAAACAGACAGACAGAAGAAGAGAAATGATACCTATAATCCCCTCTAGTTGAACTGGTAGGAGACTAATACGCAGATAATGGCCCTTGTTAAAAACCACAAAGAGTTACTGCAAGTACCAAGCGTTAAAAAATCTATTACCACTTGAAAACACTTAAATAAAACTAATTAATCTTTTAAATGTGTTGTTTGTATGTTTTTGTGTTTTATCAACAGATTTACAGACAAAGTTTCCAATCTGTATTTGAACAAAAAGTAATTTGACTCCATTTGACAATATAAAAAAAAAAAATCTGGAAAACATAGAGTGAGTGTTATGTGAAAGACGTACTTGTCTGTTTTTGAGCATCGAGAGCGATCTGTACGCCCCGGTCCAGCAGGTCAACAACCTTCTCAAAGTCCGACTCTTTGAGTCCACGCGTCGTCAAGGCAGGAGCTCCTGAAAGAGAGAATCATGCTTTGCAAATAACATGATACAAGAATTAAATGGTCTTTATGAGCCATTATTAGCAAGATTTTGTTGCCGGTGCATAGGAAGACCTTTATTTAAACACAAATTTAAATTAGCATCTTTTTATAATGAAACTTTAAGTTTAATGACACCACTAGCACATTATTTTATTAATAATCAGCTACTGGACGTCAAACATTTGTTAATTTTGGCATTTAGTCTTAGAGAGAAAACCCGCTACATTTTTTCATTAGTAGCAAAGTATCTTTTATATGCATCATCTTACAGACAGGATAGCACTAACCATATCCTTTGATATATCAGTCGTGGTGCACTGGCTAGAATGAGAATCAGCCCACTGATGGGGACTGATGGGGACCGATGGGGACTGATGGGGACCGATGGGGACTGGGGACCGATGGGGACTGATGGGGACTGATGGGGACTGATCCCAAATTGACCATGCATACATGTGTAAGTGCTTTACCACTGGACTACATCCCACTTCTTTAAATCATAAGACTTCAAATCACAGGAACCCAGTCGATATTTTAATTAAATGTGTGACTGGCAAGGTCTAAGAGGGATCAGCAATGACAAGTGAAAATGTACACACCCAGCCTGAGTCCACCAGGGGTCATGGCACTCTTGTCTCCGGAGCACGTGTTTTTGTTAACGGTGATGTAACACAGTTCGAGAACTCGCTCCACTCTCGCTCCGTCCGTTCCCTTGGGTCGCAGGTCAACCAGAACCAGGTGGTTGTCGGTTCCACCTGTGAGTAAAACACGAAGGAAAGGAAGGTTTGTTTAACAACACCTCAACACATTTTAACTTCAGCTATTTGGTGACTAACTTACGGTCGTTTCCACACACATAGTGAAAACCTGCTACATTTTTCCATTAGGACAAGGGATTTTTTATATGCCCCATCCCACAGACAGGACAGCATATACATGTACCATGACCTTTGATATACCAGTTATGGTGCACTGGCTAGATTGAGAAATAGTTCAATGTTTTAGTTAACAATGCACTCAACACATTTTATTTACGGTTATATGGTTAAGGACCACACAGATACTGAGAGAGGAAACCCGCTGTTGCCACTTCATGGGCTACACTTTTCAATTAGCAGCAAGGGATCTTTTATATGCACCATCCCACAGACAGGGTAGTACATACCACAGCCTTTGATATACCAGTCATGATGCATTGGCTGGAACGAGAAATAGCCCAATGGGCCACCGACGCGGCTCCCACCCAGAGTGGATTTAATGACTCAGTGGGAAGATGTAAAGCCAACACACCTACATCTCTTTTATTAACCACTAACCCTCTGTCCTGGACAAACAGCTCAGATAGCTAAAGCAGGTGCACAGGACAAACAGCTCAGATAGCTAAAGCAGGTGCAAAGGACAAACAGCTCAGATAGCTAAAGCAGGTGCGAAGGACAAACAGCTCAGATAGCTAAAGCAGGTGCGAAGGACAAACAGCTCAGATAGCTAAAGCAGGTGCGAAGGACAAACAGCTCAGATAGCTAAAGCAGGTGCGAAGGACAAACAGCTCAGATAGCTAAAGCAGGTGCGAAGGACAAACAGCTCAGATAGCTAAAGCAGGTGCGAAGGACAAACAGCTCAGATAGCTAAAGCAGGTGCGAAGGACAAACAGCTCAGATAGCTAAAGCAGGTGCGAAGGACAAACAGCTCAGATAGCTAAAGCAGGTGCGAAGGACAAACAGCTCAGATAGCTAAAGCAGGTGCGAAGGACAAACAGCTCAGATAGCTAAAGCAGGTGCGCAGGACAAAAAGCTTGAACCTTAATTAGATATATATAAACAAACACTTAATAAACTTTATACACTTTTTTCATCAGAGATTCACGGAAAACCTTTGACATATGACAATTGGTGTAGGTTTACCTCATACAACTTTGTATCCTTTTTTTTATCAGAGATTCCTCAAGAACCTTTGACATATGACAGTTGGTGTAGATTTTTACCTGATACAACTGTATACCCTTTTTTCATGAGATTCACAGAGAACATCTGACATATGACAATTGGTGTAGGTTTACCTGATACAACTGTATACCCTTTTTTCATGAGATTCACAGAGAACATCTGACATATGACAATTGGTGTAGGTTTACCTGATACAACTGTGTATCCTTTTTTCATCAAAGATTCACCGAGAACCTTTGCGTTTTTCATCACCTGTCTTTGGTATTCCTTGAACTCTGAGCTCTGTGCCTGTCAAAACAATTACTAACGTTTACATTTCTTTACATTTATTTATGTTTTATCTTTTTAATAAACTTTATTATCCCTAGAATACAAATACGGTAGTGCCAGGGTTTGGGTCCCTGGCCTGGTGCTTATAAAACTTTTAGAGTCGAGACTCGAGATTCCAATAGAGTCTGAGATGTGAACATCATACAAATTGCATGTGTGCGACGTCATCAGAGATCGAGTCTATAGACTCTAAAAGTTTTATATGCACTGGCCCTGATATTACTACCTTACATTAACATTATAGGATAAACAATGTATAGGAATATATGTAATATGTCATGACAGTAAGAAACATGTTACCACTGAAGGAAAGATGAAAGAATAGAAGTAAAATAAAAAAAAGTTTAAAAAAAGTCTGAATGTCATGAATATTAATTAATAGTAAGATAAAATAAATGAAATTAACGTTGTTTTCAGCATATGTTAACTATACCTATATATTTTGTTTCTAAAAACGTTTGTGTCTAATATATTCCACACTTGCTAATTAATAGAAAGAAAGCGACTGAAGTACATTTTTTGTGTACTTTGTATTCATTTCCAAGAACTATTTTATGAAACCACTGCATACACCAAGTGGCAGCACATTACAAGTTCGATATCAGTGAGTTAATAATGAATTCTGCAAGGATTATTTGGGATCAGTCAGTATGTACTTTTTTATAACTGGTAAATGTGTCATTGTCAGAAATATCAAAATATTGCACTAACTGACACTCTGAGAATTCACATTTAAATTTAAAACTATGGGACACAACTCAACAAAACCCTAAGGGACACAACTCTAAAAGACATAGGCAATCTGCACCTGTTTGAGAGCGACGGCGATGGCTGCTATCTGATGTTCGTGTGGTCCACCCTGCAAGGCCGGGAACACAGCCCCATTGATTTTCTTTTCCAAATCGTACATCACAGCTTTTCCAGTTTTCAGGTCAGTGTTCTTCACACCCCTCCGATAGAAGATAATGCCACCTCTGTAGAACCAAACACACACTTTGTTTAACCCTTTCAATACTGATTACTTCTGGTATGGGCTTGTCCACACTGAATTTATTTTAACATTTTAAACTTTTTAACGATACATGCATTGAGTGTTTTTGTCATTTCAAGGAGTGGGATATAGACCAGTAAAGCGTCCGCCTGATGCATGGTCAGTTTGGGATCAATCCCTATCGGTGGGCCCATTGGGCTATTTCTCAGTCCAGCCAGTGCATCATGAAGGTGTATCAAAGGCCATGGTATGTGCTACCATTCTGTGATTATAGATACACATGTATGATGCTTGATACTAATGGAAAAATGTAGCGGGTTTCCTCTCTAAGACTATATGCCAAAATTACTGTCAAATCTTTCACTGTAATTTAATTCATTACATACATGTAGCTTTGGAACAAATTAGGCTGACTGTTGAGACGTAGTTTTACGTTTTGCATTACTTGCCATGTTTATAAGTCATTTCGAAAGAAAGCAATGTTTCACTGCCTATACAAAACTAATGTTTATCATAAGAGATTTTTGGAAAGGGACATAAAATGCATGGGCCGTCTACGTAAATTATGTCCGATGGTGTTTGGAGTCAATCAGCTGTTTATGTTCAATATTGTCTAACAGTGTTTATAAACATCCAATCTCAACTCATCTGCATTCATACTACATATAAAAGTTGAAGTTTGTTTTGTTTACCCACTCATAAACACAACATATCTCTTAATACCTTTTTTCTATTATTTTCTCAGACTGTAATTTGAAAGAAAACGTAATTTTAAAAACTATTTCTGTCTGTTCTCAGCTGTACTTGTATCTGGTTACTGAAGTCACATGATTGTCATGGCATCTGCTGGTAAAACTTTCTTTACAGATACTTGCCAAAAATATAAGGTCCATATATGTTGATTCCTACTCGAGACAGCAAAGAATGCGGTTGTGTTCAGCGAACATCGAGGTTTCTCTCCCTCCCACCCTTGGGACTGTGTTGCGTGAGCTTGGGACTGTGTTGCGTGAGCTTGGTCCTTTGGCCAAGTATCGCATTGAACACAATGGGAGTTCAGCTATTGTCACCTTGTATAACGGTGACAATAGACCAAAGCGCCCGAGCAGTAGGAGGAGAAGGTGTCCCAAGGCGGCTCAAGGGGGACCAAACTCGGCGGCTCAACCCCCAGGGGCGGTCCCTTCTGCTTCAAAGAAGAAGTCGAGACTGGCAGGGGCAGTTCAGGGGGGGCCAAAACCGGCAGCTTAACTGCCGGCGGCGGTCCCTTCTGCTTCGCCGCCCCCCACTACTCAAAAGCAGCAGACGCCAGGAGCGGCAACGGTGAGGCCTAAACTGTCAGCTCAACTGGCAGTGGCGGCCCCTCCCCCTGCAGCACCAGCGCCGATGGAGACAGGACATGTTAAAGTGTCGTCAGCTCCAGCCAGCCCACCGGCGTCTCTGCATGTTGTTGCAATAGCTGGTGCAGAGCGGGATGCCAAGAAGAGGAAAGTGTCGGTTCAGGACCCGTCTGACACCCAACCCACTACTTAGCAGATCGCCTGCGACAAGCTTCCTGAATGGTACCGCGAGTGTGTCAAGGGGGAGTTCACTGCTATACCTCCCAACTGCCAGGCCCCTTCATCCCCAAGAGTTGGAGACCAACACCATCTGGTCAGGGGCGGTACCAGTTCCAGTACGTCGAGAAGAGTCGCACCTTCTACCTGACGTCTGAGCGGAACGGGGTGTATCGGCAAGGAATGTTGAAATCAGACATGGATAATCCAATCGTCCATCGGATTATTAGGCTGATACTTCCGGAAGATTACCCAGCCTTACTTCGGGGAGAGTGCTACATTGACCTGCCTCACTTCTTCCCGAGGTTCCGAACCGATCACCCCAACATCTCGCCATGAGTTCCGCCAAACCTCTCCTAGGGCAGGAACCTCCTTTTTAGGGCTTAGTTGGACTTTAAATCTTTTGGCCGTGGTTCAAAATTTTATGTTAATTTTTTTGTAAACAGCCCGTCTAAATTGCTCAAATCACCCTAACAACTTTTTGGCCAAGCACTCCAATATTATTTTTGGGATTTTAAATTTTATCCAGACATGAGTCGAATGTAGCAGCTCCTTTTGGCTTTAGGTCCCTAGACATAACTTCTAAATTCGTATTCCAAATTCCGCCCACCTTAAACTCACCACCCCCCCGGCCCGGACCGTTCAAAATTTTATGTCGAAATTACTTCTTCTCTTTTTTTATATTATTAAATAGTCTGACCCTCTCTTTCTTATTTATTTTTGAACTGTCCTTCTAAAATGCTCCAAATTATATGAATATTCGGCCGAGCAGTCAATTCTTTTTATTTTTGGCTTGTAACTTTTTATTTAATTTTTTTTTTTTGAATTCTATTAACTTTTTTTTACTAATTAATTGCTATTTTCAAAATTCTGCCCATATACAAGTATCTGAAAGTATCTGAAGTATCTGAATAACAACTGTTTGTTTATAAATATTGATATGCTTTAGAAACACATGCTTATGCTCAGTGAAACTGGTTCATCCATGATAATTGTAGCAAGAAATCTTTATTTGCACTTTCACCACAGAAAACACAGTAAATACCATGGCTTTTGATATTCCAGTAATGAGACAGTGGTTGGGATGGAAAAAAAAAAAAACAGTCAGAGAATGAGTCCACCGAGGTGGTTCGATCCTGCGACCCGAACACCTTGGACGTAAGCGCTCTACCAACAGTAGATCTTGCCCATTCATACAACATACAAGACTTGCCTGCATGTCTATTAATACCTTGTAACACAAAACAGTGCAATTATAGTGACCAATTCTGTGTGTTAAAATGGACAATAATCTATTTTGATGTCATCTAGATTGGTGAGTATTGCTTAAGGATATAGAACAAGTTTGTTTTTAAACATTTGTATTTATTAATTAATCATCGGCTATTGGATGTCAAACATTTGGTAATTCTGACACGTAGTCATCAGAGGAAACTTGCTACATTTTTCCTGATGCAGCAAGGCATCTTTTATATATACCATCCCACAGACAGGATAGCACAAACCACGGCTTTTGATATACCAGTCGTGGTGCAGTGGCTGGAATGAGAACGAGAACCTGTGAGGTATATAATATATATAATATAACAGGCATATTATTTACCTCACCGGTTCTCTTGTTTTATGCAGACCTTAATTTGTCTTTTACGGTGCGCGAGTGCGATCACACTCGTACAGCGCACATAATTTCAATCTCACCAGTGTGAACAATAACGCACGTTACATAACAAACAGCGCATATAAACTAATTTTGTATATTGATTACCACTATTTACCTTATGTAGCTGATAGAAAGACTCATTTTAATAATACCAGAAAACAAAATGTGACGAGAACAGTAGCGTCCATACAAGCTTTTTAATATATGACTGGTACTTATCTTTGCTATACAAATCAGAAAACACTGATTTAATAGACACCTTCGAAGACATACCCAATCCGATCAAAACTCCTTTGCCTATTTAATGTATTATTAATTAGAAACAGTTCAGAAAAGTTCAGAAAAGTAAGGTAATAGATCACAACGTCTGATAAGGATAACTCATTTATACCGTTTATATAGTTATAAAAAATAAAAAATGGAATTGAATTAAATAGTGGCTTCTGTAGCCTACACAAATGAACTTACGGAAATCAGTGAAGTCAGTAAAATTGTCTTGATTAGTTCATAACTGCTAAAATAGTAAGCGTGTAACTTTTTACTTCTTTAAAAAAGAAATTAAATTTAGACAAATTCAAAAGTTGACATAATAATAAAAAGAAGGGGAAAAAATTATAATTATATGTATGTAGTAATAGGCTTAGGTCTTATTTACTAAAAGTTTCCGTTTTTTTTTAATCTTTTTTTTTTTATGTCTATTACATTTATTTTTTTATTTTAAAAAAAATTCAAATAAAAGTTCATTTAAATATTTGTATTTCAGTCAAAGGTTAATGAAAGTACATATGTTATGTATTTAATAATGTATATGTAGTCGAACTTGTATATAACAAGCACTCAAGGGACCAACAGTAAGTGGCCATTAAGGACAGGTGGCCTTTATATAAGGGTCCCAAAATATTCAATCGAGACCCCAACATATTTCACTATAAAAGCTCATTAACTGTTGTAACAGTTTGATTTTCTTGGTTAATTTCAATACCCCTGTACTTTCTAGCACTTAAACGATTTTTAACTGACTTCCTGATAACTTTCACTCGTTGTTCTAAAGTTAAGGCAGTTCTAATGATTTTCCGGTGGCATTTTGTTTGACAGTTGGTTCATAAATAAATAACACAAAAGTAAAATTTACTTTTGTTTAATTGGGATTTATTACTCAAGTGACATGTTTAACTCATTATTAGTTTTATGTTGCCGCTAATTCAATGGTATGGTACTTGCATTGGGATTACGTCATGAACCGCAAACAAAACAATTTTGGTAAACAAAGGTCGCGATTTACCAAAGCATACTGCCTAACTAAATAGTAATGTACTAAAATTCATTAATGTTTGCCGCTTGGTGCAAACTGCTTGTGAACAACAATCATGCCCGGTTGACAGTAGGCACTACTCAGGCACATGGTTATAATTGCCTTTGATAATATTGCAACAATCAGATACTGTAATACATTTTGCTTTCATAGGCTACAGCCATTAAGAAGTCGCCTTGTTATTGAGTAATGATTTGAGCTGAACTATCGAATGCAAATTATGCAACCGCCGGAACCGAACAGCTGTTGACATTTACCAAATTAACAAAAGGATTAAAATAATGCTTAGTATTAGTAAACATATATTTGTTTACGACAATAACATCATATGATAACATCAAAATAAGTTTGTTCTTTGTCGAGTTGAATCAAATCGCCAATCTTTACAGTCACGTGACACAACAATGGTGGCATTGCAGAAAACAATGGGATTTACTAGGAACTAAATCGCTGTATGATCATACCTTATTTTTTATGAAAAATAGTGGCCGCTGGCTGCGTTGAATAGGTGGATGTTCTATAGAGGTCAAATAAAGAAAGAAATGCATTGGGGCCATTATATAGAGGTGCCCATTAGACGAAGTTCGACTGTACATGTACATACAAACTATAGTAACAGTAATCATAGACAACTATTTAATTTTTGTTTGTTTCAATGTTTTTTAGAAAGACACATACCAACTCTGGCTGTACGCACATGCTGGTCTACTTGACTACTTTTTACACAATTATGATGGTGTCCCAAATCATGTTTTTTTTAGATTATCCTTATTATGGCATCCCACGTTTGGAATAAAATCCTTTTAATGACCGATTTTATCGGAGTTTGTATATTTTTTATCAACAACATTGGGACTTCTAGATCAGTAACGTACCACTGACTTGACATAGATGTCAGAGCCGTTTGTAGCTGATAGTGGTAGGTCAAATGATTTGTTACAAAATGTTGAGGGTGGGAGATTGGTTGTGTATATACCGTACATGTGTATATATATAATTGTTGAAATAAAAATGACACCTGAACATGCACTGCTGGTTCCATGTACCCCGTGCTCGGGTGATACTGAGACAGCTCAACGGACAGCTAGTGTGGAGAATGGACCTGTCAAGTAGTCCCATATCGAAATGGAATTACTGAGGCTTCACCACTCATCTCATCATCATCCATGTTTGTCTCTGTGTTAAATGTTTTTGGTGTTTAAAAAATAATAATAATAAAAAAACAAATAATAAAAAATGCCACGTGAATGTCAATGCCCCAACCAAAACTATCAGTTGAACTAATTGTAGGCCTACGTTCAACAAGTTATTTTAAAAATAAAAATAATAATATGAGGGATCTAATAATGGTTTTTCAAAAGTCAAGGACTGGTTATGGTAAGTGATGGACCACTATGAATTAATAAAAAAAAGATATCCTCCGGAAATGAATGGATGTATAGATGGACAGATGTATATATGGTCGGACAACGCATTGCCATAATACAACCTGTCAAATGGAGTACTCATGTGCATTAGGGATTACATCAATTTGGTGTGTCTAAAGCATAAGATAAAGAAACCTAACTGAATTAATTAAATAGTTTTGTTATAAAAAAAAGGTAAAGGTTTTGACCTGGGTCCTCGCAGTGTCTTGTGTGTGGTAGAAGTGACGACGTCAGCGTATTCAAACGGGCTGGGAATCAAGTCGGCAGCCACTAGACCAGAGATATGGGCCATGTCGGCCATCATGTAAGCCTTCGATTCATCACAGATCTAAAAATTACAAGAGAAAGAACATTGTAGGGTTGAGTAGACAGCAAGATTGAGGTAAAATGAGATGGAAATGAAGGAGAGAAATGAAAGGGGTTAGACCAATACAAAACAACTAAACCCAACAAACTAAATACTGTTTTTAATATCATGAAATGTAGGGAAAGGAATGGAAGTTTTGGTTGACCCTTTTGAAATTGATATTTTTGGTATGATTTTGGCCAGACTATAAGTTTATTTTTGAATCTACTATTATAAGTTCAAGAGCCATAACTCTGTGAATAATGGTTAAATTATCATGAAAGTCCAACTTGATTGAACAGTATATGATAAAGCTACATGTGTATACATAACATTTCTGCTCGATATGTTGATAGTTACGAAAATAAGGGTTAAATTATCATGAAAGTCCAACTTGATTGAACAGTATATAATAAAGCTACATATGTATACATAACATTTCTGCTCGATATATTGATAGTTATGAAAATAAGGGTCGTCTTCTCAGATCGTCACAAAAACAATAGAAGACTATATATAGTCCTTCTCACAGGGAATACAGTCTGAACACCTTTTTTCATACTACTGAATTTACTACAAGCTATTTATTTCTAAGCCAAATGAATTCTAAATTGCACACAATAATAGTGGGTTTTTATTGTTATTTCTAACACTTTTACTTTTCTTTTTACATCAAACCAAACTGAAATTATTTACAAAACAAAACATTTTTGTTGGAGGATGGGACAGACTATAGGCTTCTAATCAAGCATAGGCTATACGGGCTCCCATTTTTGTAGGCGGGCAGGCTGGCTTTTGCTCGAATCTGAATAACAACATTTATTCATATTAGCATAATTACTACCAAACAGCTACATGTATGTAGGGTTGGAAACGAATCACTACGCATTTCTACTTGGATTACAGCTAATTTTATTGGTAGAATGATGGAAATACATGGTAAAAAGGTATCAGATTAGCACATTTTGCCCGAATATCTGTATAATTATTGCCCAAATTTGAGATTTTGCTCCAGGACTAGGGGACATTATGTGAAATATACCGCAATTATACCCATTTCCGTGAGTAACTTTATGTCAAACACAACATTTATTAATTATTGCACAAAAGTAATCCCTTGAAGTGTACTCATATTACATACCAACATTTTACTGCATAAACATGCAAAACTATCCGATACAATTAGTGTTTATATAGGTAACTGGTATATTTTCGATCACTTGCCTTGACATGTGATTACAGTTTTGATGTGTGTATCACTGTCCGAGATATACTAGTCACAACAAGTTAAGGGCCAGTATAGTAATGAAAAGTAGGTTACAGACTTGAATAAAGCATTTCTGGACTGTGGTTGAGCCCTGCCATGTCTGAATGATAGCATATCCATGAGACAAGTAGCGACATGCCTGCAAGTGAGCCATTACGCCATCCATTAACTGCAGGTGTTTTCATACCACTGGCACAGCGAATGGGTCACATACCCCTCCCAGATGTACATGCAGTGTCCATGTGGCCCATGACTTCTTGTGACTAGTAGACCTGTCATGGGGCACTGCATGGTTGGCACAGCGAATGGGTTACATACCCCTCCCAGATGTACATGCAGTGTCCATGTGGCCCATGACGTCTTGTGACTAGTAGACCTGTCGTGGGGCACTGCATGGTTGGCACAGCGAATGGGCTACATACCCCTCCCAGATGTACATGTAGTGTCCATGTGGCCCATGACTTCTTGTGACTAGTAGACCTGTCGTGGGGCACTGCATGGTTGGGTCAGCGAATGGGCTACATACCCCTCCCAGATGTACATGCAGTGTCCATGTGGCCCATGACGTCTTGTGACTAGTAGACCTGTCGTGGGGCACTGCATGGTTGGCACAGCGAATGGGCTACATACCCCTCCCAGATGTACATGCAGTGTCCATGTGGCCCATGACGTCTTGTGACTAGTAGACCTGTCGTGGGGCACTGCATGGTTGGGACAGCGAATGGGCTACGTACCCCTCCCAGATGTACATGCAGTGTCCATGTGGCCCATGACGTCTTGTGACTAGTAGACCTGTCGTGGGGCACTGCATGGTTGGCACAGCGAATGGGCTACATACCCCTCCCAGATGTACATGCAGTGTCCATGTGGCCCATGACTTCTTGTGACTAGTAGACCTGTCGTGGGGCACTGCATGGTTGGCACAGAGAATGGGTTACATACCCCTCCCAGATGTACATGCAGTGTCCATGTGGCCCATGACGTCTTGTGACTAGTAGACCTGTCGTGGGGCACTGCATGGTTGGGACAGCGAATGGGTTACATACCCCTCCCAGATGTACATGCAGTGTCCATGTGGCCCATGACGTCTTGTGACTAGTAGACCTGTCGTGGGGCACTGCATGGTTGGGACAGCGAATGGGCTACATACCCCTCCCAGATGTACATGCAGTGTCCATGTGGCCCATGACTTCTTGTGACTAGTAGACCTGTCGTGGGGCACTGCATGGTTGGGACAGCGAATGGGCTACATACCCCTCCCAGATGTACATGCAGTGTCCATGTGGCCCATGACGTCTTGTGACTAGTAGACCTGTCGTGGGGCACTGCATGGTTGGGACAGTGAATGGGCTACATACCCCTCCCAGATGTACATGCAGTGTCCATGTGGCCCATGACGTCTTGTGACTAGTAGACCTGTCGTGGGGCACTGCATGGTTGGGACAGCGAATGGGTTACATACCCCTCCCAGATGTACATGCAGTGTCCATGTGGCCCATGACGTGTTGTGACTAGTAGACCTGTCGTGGGGCACTGCATGGTTGGGACAGTGAATGGGCTACATACCCCTCCCAGATGTACATGCAGTGTCCATGTGGCCCATGACTTCTTGTGACTAGTAGACCTGTCGTGGGGCACTGCATGGTTGGGACAGTGAATGGGCTACATACCCCTCCCAGATGTACATGCAGTGTCCATGTGGCCCATGACTTCTTGTGACTAGTAGACCTGTCGTGGGGCACTGCATGGTTGGGACAGCGAATGGGCTACATACCCCTCCGAGATGTACATGCAGTGTCCATGTGGCCCATGACGTCTTGTGATTAGTAGACCTGTCGTGGGGCACTGCATGGTTGGCACAGCGAATGGGCTACATACCCCTCCCAGATGTACATGCAGTGTCCATGTGGCCCATGACGTCTTGTGATTAGTAGACCTGTCGTGGGGCACTGCATGGTTGGGACAGCGAATGGGCTACGTACCCCTCCCAGATGTACATGCAGTGTCCATGTGGCCCATGACGTCTTGTGACTAGTAGACCTGTCGTGGGGCACTGCATGGTTGGCACAGCGAATGGGCTACATACCCCTCCCAGATGTACATGCAGTGTCCATGTGGCCCATGACTTCTTGTGACTAGTAGACCTGTCGTGGGGCACTGCATGGTTGGGACAGCGAATGGGCTACATACCCCTCCCAGATGTACATGCAGTGTCCATGTGGCCCATGACTTCTTGTGACTAGTAGACCTGTCGTGGGGCACTGCATGGTTGGGACAGCGAATGGGCTACATACCCCTCCCAGATGTACATGCAGTGTCCATGTGGCCCATGACGTCTTGTGACTAGTAGACCTGTCGTGGGGCACTGCATGGTTGGGACAGCGAATGGGTTACATACCCCTCCCAGATGTACATGCAGTGTCCATGTGGCCCATGACGTCTTGTGACTAGTAGACCTGTCGTGGGGCACTGCATGGTTGGGACAGTGAATGGGCTACATACCCCTCCCAGATGTACATGCAGTGTCCATGTGGCCCATGACTTCTTGTGACTAGTAGACCTGTCGTGGGGCACTGCATGGTTGGGACAGCGAATGGGCTACATACCCCTCCCAGATGTACATGCAGTGTCCATGTGGCCCATGACGTCTTGTGACTAGTAGACCTGTCGTGGGGCACTGCATGGTTGGGACAGCGAATGGGTTACATACCCCTCCCAGATGTACATGCAGTGTCCATGTGGCCCATGACGTCTTGTGACTAGTAGACCTGTCGTGGGGCACTGCATGGTTGGGACAGTGAATGGGCTACATACCCCTCCCAGATGTACATGCAGTGTCCATGTGGCCCATGACTTCTTGTGACTAGTAGACCTGTCGTGGGGCACTGCATGGTTGGGACAGCAAATGGGCTACATACCCCTCCCAGATGTACATGCAGTGTCCATGTGGCCCATGACGTCTTGTGACTAGTAGACCTGTCGTGGGGCACTGCATGGTTGGGACAGCGAATGGGTTACATACCCCTCCCAGATGTACATGCAGTGTCCATGTGGCCCATGACGTCTTGTGACTAGTAGACCTGTCGTGGGGCACTGCATGGTTGGGACAGTGAATGGGCTACATACCCCTCCCAGATGTACATGCAGTGTCCATGTGGCCCATGACTTCTTGTGACTAGTAGACCTGTCGTGGGGCACTGCATGGTTGGAACAGCGAATGGGCTACATACCCCTCCTAGATGTACATGCAGTGTCCATGTGGCCCATGACTTCTTGTGACTAGTAGACGTGTCGTGGGGCACTGCATGGTTGGGACAGCGAATGGGCTACATACCCCTCCCAGATGTACATGCAGTGTCCATGTGGCCCATGACTTCTTGTGACTAGTAGACCTGTCGTGGGGCACTGCATGGTTGGCACAGCGAATGGGTTACATACCCCTCCCAGATGTACATGCAGTGTCCATGTGGCCCATGACGTCTTGTGACTAGTAGACCTGTTGTGGGGCACTGCATGGTTGGGACAGCGAATGGGCTACATACCCCTCCTAGATGTACATGCAGTGTCCATGTGGCCCATGACTTCTTGTGACTAGTAGACCTGTCGTGGGGCACTGCATGGTTGGGACAGTGAATGGGCTACATACCCCTCCCAGATGTACATGCAGTGTCCATGTGGCCCATGACGTCTTGTGACTAGTAGACCTGTCGTGGGGCACTGCATGGTTGGGACAGCGAATGGGTTACATACCCCTCCCAGATGTACATGCAGTGTCCATGTGGCCCATGACTTCTTGTGACTAGTAGACCTGTCGTGGGGCACTGCATGGTTGGGACAGTGAATGGGCTACATACCCCTCCCAGATGTACATGCAGTGTCCATGTGGCCCATGACTTCTTGTGACTAGTAGACCTGTCGTGGGGCACTGCATGGTTGGGACAGTGAATGGGCTACATACCCCTCCCAGATGTACATGCAGTGTCCATGTGGCCCATGACTTCTTGTGACTAGTAGACCTGTCGTGGGGCACTGCATGGTTGGAACAGCGAATGGGCTACATACCCCTCCTAGATGTACATGCAGTGTCCATGTGGCCCATGACTTCTTGTGACTAGTAGACCCCACTCATGGTTGGGACAGCGAATGGGCTAGATGTACATGCAGTGTCCATGTGGCCCATGACAGCGATGGGCTCTTGATGTACATGCAGTGTCCATGTGGCCCATGACTTCTTGTGACTAGTAGACCTGTCGTGGGGCACTGCATGGTTGGGACAGCGAATGGGCTACATACCCCTCCCAGATGTACATGCAGTGTCCATGTGGCCCATGACGTCTTGTGATTAGTAGACCTGTTGTGGGGCACTGCATGGTTGGGACAGCGAATGGGCTACGTACCCCTCCCAGATGTACATGCAGTGTCCATGTGGCCCATGACGTCTTGTGACTAGTAGACCTGTCGTGGGGCACTGCATGGTTGGCACAGCGAATGGGCTACATACCCCTCCCAGATGTACATGCAGTGTCCATGTGGCCCATGACTTCTTGTGACTAGTAGACCTGTCGTGGGGCACTGCATGGTTGGGACAGCGAATGGGCTACATACCCCTCCCAGATGTACATGCAGTGTCCATGTGGCCCATGACTTCTTGTGACTAGTAGACCTGTCGTGGGGCACTGCATGGTTGGGACAGCGAATGGGCTACATACCCCTCCCAGATGTACATGCAGTGTCCATGTGGCCCATGACGTCTTGTGACTAGTAGACCTGTCGTGGGGCACTGCATGGTTGGGACAGCGAATGGGCTACATACCCCTCCCAGATGTACATGCAGTGTCCATGTGGCCCATGACGTCTTGTGACTAGTAGACCTGTCGTGGGGCACTACATGGTTGGGACAGTGAATGGGCTACATACCCCTCCCAGATGTACATGCAGTGTCCATGTGGCCCATGACTTCTTGTGACTAGTAGACCTGTCGTGGGGCACTGCATGGTTGGGACAGCGAATGGGCTACATACCCCTCCCAGATGTACATGCAGTGTCCATGTGGCCCATGACTTCTTGTGACTAGTAGACCTGTCGTGGGGCACTGCATGGTTGGGACAGCGAATGGGCTACATACCCCTCCTAGATGTACATGCAGTGTCCATGTGGCCCATGACTTCTTGTGACTAGTAGACCTGTCGTGGGGCACTGCATGGTTGGGACAGCGAATGGGTTACTTACCCCTCCCAGATGTACATGCAGTGTCCATGTGGCCCATGACGTCTTGTGACTAGTAGACCTGTCGTGGGGCACTGCATGGTTGGGACAGCGAATGGGTTACATACCCCTCCCAGATGTACATGCAGTGTCCATGTGGCCCATGACGTCTTGTGACTAGTAGACCTGTCGTGGGGCACTGCATGGTTGGGACAGTGAATGGGCTACATACCCCTCCCAGATGTACATGCAGTGTCCATGTGGCCCATGACTTCTTGTGACTAGTAGACCTGTCGTGGGGCACTGCATGGTTGGGACAGCGAATGGGCTACATACCCCTCCTAGATGTACATGCAGTGTCCATGTGGCCCATGACTTCTTGTGACTAGTAGACGTGTCGTGGGGCACTGCATGGTTGGGACAGCGAATGGGCTACATACCCCTCCTAGATGTACATGCAGTGTCCATGTGGCCCATGACTTCTTGTGACTAGTAGACCTGTCGTGGGGCACTGTATGGTTGGGACAGCGAATGGGCTACGTACCCCTCCCAGATGTACATGTGGTGTCCATGTGGCCCATGACGTCTTGTGACTAGTAGACCTGTCGTGGGGCACTGCATGGTTGGGACAGAAAAAACCCAGTCAGAGAATGGATCATCCAAGGTGATTTAATACTGTAACCCAAGCACTTCATGCGAGCGCTCTACTGAATGATCTTGATCTCCACCCCCCTCCACCCCCCATAGGTGACAATACGAATACCTCTCTGAAAACCTTGTAGTCAAGAAGTCTGGAGTACGCGGTCGTCCCGGCGATGATGAGACGGGGGCGGAAGAGACGCGCCGTCATCCTCAGCTTGTCGTAGTCAATGTAGCCAGAGTGAGGCTGAAATAAAAGCATTGTCTCGTAATCAAGCCAAATGCTTCGTACGTTTTAGCAGCACTTTTATAAGCACCATTCAGAACCTTTTGTTCAGGGTTTTTATACTTTTCACACAACCCATCTCTTGGATGTAAAAATGTTGAAACAACACAAGCAATAACTTTTAGAAATAATGTTTTTATACTTGTCACACAACCCATCTCTTGGATGTAAAAATGTTGAAACAACACAAGCAATAACTTTTAGAAGTAATGTTTTTATACTTGTCACACAACCCATCTCTTGGATGTAAAAATGTTGAAACAACACAAGCAATAACTTTTAGAAGTAATGTTTTTATACTTTTCACACAACCCATCTCTTGAAAGTAAAAATGTTGAAACAACACAAGCAATAACTTTTAGAAGTAATGTTTTTCAAATTATTTTAAATCGTATCATTATTATTGGCAAAGCAAAATTAGCAAACTTGATAGTCAATGTAATTTATTGTTTATTTTGAAAATTGTTTGAAAAAACCCAAATTGGGGACAATAAATAAAACTTCCAGAATTTTCCAGGGCAGTAAATATTTTCTTTGCCTGGGGGTTTAAGCACCTTCTAAGAAGAAAATATGTTTTAACACTTTCCAGTGTTTTCCAGCTAGTGTTTATGCAAACCCTGAAGTAACTGTGGAAACAAATAGAAAAGCAGTTTCTAAGGATAAAGAGCAAACAAGCTATACAAATGTAGTGTAATATATATCATATGTCAGATATAAAGTTTTTTTTATCGTTGACGCAAATGCTGTTAAAATGTCATTTTAGTCACTGGTTTAAAGAAATATTTAAGACTGATAATTTGATTTCAGACAAGAAAAAATATTCAATTGAATGTTTAGTTATATTTTATACTCGTCTTTTTAATGATAAAAGTCTGAGCTGGAGATTGTCTTCTGCGTTTAGAGCTGGAGATTGTCTTCTGCGTTTAGAGTTTTAGTGCGTAATAGGACTTTTGTCATCACTTCTACTGAAAAATAGGATTTATTTATTTATCCTGCAGTCACTACATGTGTATATACACAGATAAATAAGTCCCACTCGACTGATATTTCAAACCTTCAATAAATATACTCTTTAAATCATTTGTTTCAGTACAGTATATACAAATAACATATCGTGCCAAGATAAAAACACAAAACTTTGATAATTAGGAGATAACCATATGGAGTTTTTAGATTTGCGGGTGTTATATATATATTGTCTATTTGATCCTGCAAATGTCATTTTTGACCGAACATTTGCAAGCATCAAATAGACAATAACACCCGCAAATCTAAAAACTCAATATGGTTATGTCCATTGTAAACTGAATTGTTTTTCTACAGAACTAACTGTATATTTGGTATTTCCTGACAAAAATACCTGGCTACAATCTAACTGTAGACCCTTGAATCGTCAACTTCGCCTGTTCCAATTGCTGATGACGTCACTTTCTAATGACGTCATTAGCTTTCCGGGTGTTATTTTCATTTGATCCCGGAAAAATAATGTTATTAACCAATCACAATACAGAACACACTATTGCCATCAGTTTACAATTATTTACGAATTAAGAGTTTAGAAATGCTTTTTGAATGTGACATAATGTAGCTAGCGTCTTACAATGAATGACATCATGTATCTTGTATTACATCATACTGAAAAAGCTTTGCTAGGTTGATGGTAATCGATTTGTATTAAAAAAAACCTGGAATAAATTATGATTTTCCGACTATTCCCATTGGAGTATAAATAAAATAACTGGTTTGTGCCTTAAGATATCGGTTTTATTCAGCGAAGTCGAATGGCAGTAAGCAGGTGTTCTCTATAAACATGAATTGTATATAAACCCTAGGATGAGAGAATATCTTTGCAATACACATATTTTGTAAACCTATCTACATCAGAGTTCGAAATAAGCACTTGTCCATTTGCCATGACAAGTGAAAATCTGCTTGGACAAGCAAAATATCCAGGGGACAAGTAAAATGTATAATGCTGTTTCATTTTGAGCAACCAAAAACATTGTCCTTGCACTTAAATAAAATTAACAACTCATTTGGAAAAAAAAAAAGAAAAAAAAAAGAAAGAAATGTTTTATTTAACGACGCACTCAACACATTTTATTTACGGTTATATGGCGTCAGACATATGGTTACGAACCACACAGATTTTGAGAGAAAACCTGTTGTCGCCACTACATGGGCTACTATTTCCGATTAGCAGCAAGGGATCTTTTATTTGCGCTTCCCACAGGCAGGATAGCACAAACCATGGCCTTTGTTGAACCAGTTATGGATCACTGGTCGGTGCAAGTGGTTTACACCTACCCATTGAGCCTTGCGGAGCACTCACTCAGGGTTTGGAGTCGGTATCTGGATTAAAAATCCCATGCCTCGACTGGGATCCGAGTACCTACCAGCCTGTAGACCGATGGCCTAACCACGATGCCACCGAGGCCGGTCATTTGGACAAGAAGATTTCTAGACTTGCCTGGTGGACTAGTAACAAATTCTACTTATTTCTTTCACTGTGCATGCATGTACCATTTGTGAAATTTTGATGATTAGTATCGTATATTAAACTTACATCTATTTTATACGGCATGGACTCGAAGAAAAGAGATGTTGCAGACACTCGTTTCACATCTGACATAAAGCCATGAGTTAAACTACAATGAGAAAGAAAATCTGAGATCTCACTCAGACGAAAGCCATAATATTAAATATAGTGTTAAAAAGTGAAGTCCAAAGAGTATTACATGTAGTTCTAAAAATCACCTCAGAGGACTGATTGGGGTTTTCACCCATTCCAACCATGACTGCGAGGTATATCAAAGGCTTTGGTATGTGCTGTCCTGTCTGAGGGAAAGAACTTTTTTTGTTTTATTTAACGACACTACTAGAAGACAATGATTAATTAATCATCGTCTACTGGATATCAAACATTTGGTAATTTTGACATGTAGTCATCAGAATTTTCTTAATGCAGCAAGGGATCTTTTATATATGCACTTTCCCACAGACAGGAAAGTACATACCACGGCCTTTGTCCAGTTGTGGTGCACTGGTTGGAACAAGAAAAAAAACAATCAGTTGAATGGATCCACCGAGGTGGTTCGATCCTGTGATGCAAGCACCTGAAGTGAGTCACGAACCGACTGAGCTAAATCCCGCCCCCTCACAGCGGAATTAAAGCTATGTTTCTTACTGTCCTCCATCCCACTGGGCTAAATCCCGCCCCCTCACAGCGGAATTAAAGCTATGTTTCTTACTGTCCTCCATCCCACTGGGCTAAATCCCGCCCCCTCACAGCGGAATTAAAGCTATGTTTCTTACTGTCCTCCATCCGACTGGGCTAAATCCCGCCCCCTCACAGCGGAATTAAAGCTATGTTTCTTACTGTCCTCCATCCCACTGGGCTAAATCCCGCCCCCTCACAGCGGAATTAAAGCTATGTTTCTTACTGTCCTCCATCCCACTGGGCTAAATCCCGCCCCCTCACAGCGGAATTAAAGCTATGTTTCTTACTGTCCTCCATCCCACTGGGCTAAATCCCGCCCCCTCAC
Source organism: Gigantopelta aegis (assembly GCF_016097555.1). Classification (NCBI taxonomy): domain Eukaryota; kingdom Metazoa; phylum Mollusca; class Gastropoda; order Neomphalida; family Peltospiridae; genus Gigantopelta; species Gigantopelta aegis. Next base: position 23,190,401 of record NC_054709.1, read on the forward strand.
AGCGGAATTAAAGCTATGTTTCTTACTGTCCTCCATCCCACTGGGCTAAATCCCGCCCCCTCACAGCGGAATTAAAGCTATGTTTCTTACTGTCCTCCATCCCACTGGGCTAAATCCCGCCCCCTCACAGCGGAATTAAAGCTATGTTTCTTACTGTCCTCCATCCCACTGGGCTGGCGGAATTAAAGCTAATCCCACTGGGCTAAATCCGCCCCCTCACAGCGGAATTAAAGCTATGTTTCTTACTGTCCTCCATCCCACTGGGCTAAATCCCGCCCCCTCACAGCGGAATTAAAGCTATGTTTCTTACTGTCCTCCATCCCACTGGGCTAAATCCCGCCCCCTCACAGCGGAATTAAAGCTATGTTTCTTACTGTCCTCCATCGCACTGGGCTAAATCCCGCCCCCTCACAGCGGAATTAAAGCTATGTTTCTTACTGCTCCATCGCACTGGGCTAAATCCCGCCCCCTCACAGCGGAATTAAAGCTATGTTTCTTACTGTCCTCCATCGCACTGGGCTAAATCCCGCCCCCTCACAGCGGAATTAAAGCTATGTTTCTTACTGTCCTCCATCCCACTGGGCTAAATCCCGCCCCCTCACAGCGGAATTAAAGCTATGTTTCTTACTGTCCTCCATCCCCGCCCCCCACAGCGGAATTAAAGCTATGTTTCTTACTGTCCTCCATCCCACTGGGCTAAATCCCTCACAGCGGAATTAAAGCTATGTTTCTTACTGTCCTCCATCCTAACTGGGCTAAATCCCCATCCCCCCCGCCCACAGCGGAATTAAAGCTATGTTTCTTACTGTCCTCCATCCCACTGGGCTAAATCCCCCCTCACAGCCCCCTGTTTCTTACCTCGGAATTAAAGCTATGTTTCTTACTGTCCTCCATCCCACTGGGCTAAATCCCGCCCCCTCACAGCGGAATTAAAGCTATGTTTCTTACTGTCCTCCATCCCACTGGGCTAAATCCCGCCCCCCTCACAGCGGAATTAAAGCTATGTTTCTTACTGTCCTCCATCCCACTGGGCTAAATCCCGCCCCCCTCACAGCGGAATTAAAGCTATGTTTCTTACTGTCCTCCATCCCACTGGGCTAAATCCCGCCCCCTCACAGCGGAATTAAAGCTATGTTTCTTACTGTCCTCCATCCCACTGGGCTAAATCCCGCCCCCTCACAGCGGAATTAAAGCTATGTTTATTACTGTCCTCCATCCCACTGGGCTAAATCCCGCCCCCTCACAGCGGAATTAAAGCTATGTTTCTTACTGTCCTCCATCCCACTGAGCTAAATCCCGCCCCCTCACAGCGGAATTAAAGCTAAGTTTCTTACTGTCCTCCATCCCACTGAGCTAAATCCCGCCCCCTCACAGCGGAATTAAAGCTATTTTTCTTACTGTCCTCCATCCCACTGAGCTAAATCCCGCCCCCTCACAGCGGAATTAAAGATATGTTTCTTACTCTCCTCCATCCCACTGATAAATCCCGCCCCCTCACAGCGGAATTAAAGCTATGTTTCTTACTGTCCTCCATCCGACTGAGCTAAATCCCGCCCCCTCACAGTGGAATTAAAGTTATGTTTCTTACTGTCCTCCATCGGGCAGATCAAGGCCCATAATTCGGTCATGTGGATGAAGCAATCCTGTGAAGACGGCAAAGTTTGCCGGGCTGCCAGAATACGGCTGAACATTGATGCCCCACTTTTCTGGGTCAAGACGAAATGTCTCCAGTGCTCGCTTCTGACAAAGCGTTTCCACTTCATCAATAAAGATGTTTCCACCATAGTATCTGGAAAACAAAACAACACTCTAATTAATTACTGGTCGAGAAAGGAGAGGGTAAGTACACTATAATTTATTTCTGGTACTTTTATATACGCCTGGCACATCTTTATAATGAAAGAAAGATTATATGACCATGCACTGTGCTGTAATAAATTATAAATCAGGGTGTGAATTTTCTTTCATTTATATTACATTCGATCATTAAATATCATTAGGAAGTTGTGAGAAAGATAGCCACAACAGACAAGCTTGCACAAGGACTGGAATGTAGAGGTGGACAACAAAGGAAGATGAAAGAGAGAAGGAGCTTCCAAGTCAAGAAAAAATGAGATGGAATTTAAAGGAGAGAAAGGAAGGGAATAGTGAGATTTATCATATATTAGCTAGCATATCTAATGTAATCAAAGTATATTATGTGATATTTTTCAGATCACATACTTTCAGAATTTTATAACTTTGCGAATTAGATGTAAATTAATTGAGGTCATGTTTATTAACATTTAAACAAATGTACTACAGAAAACAAAAAACGTTAAGCACTAGTTTATTTTTATGGATATCCAAAATATTTCAAGTCTGATGTCATTTTCATTAAAAAAAGACACTGCATATTACTTTTTTTTTTACGTCATTTGAATATTGGGTAATGACTGATTGGAATTAAAGTTGTGTATACAGTTTACAAAAACAAGTTGTATTAAGTTTGAGATTATATGATAAAGAGATTATTACCCTTGAATGTTTTGGTATCGTCAATATGATATATTAGGAAAACAAATTATGTATTATATGCTCGCATAATACAATTTCTATTCCTAATATATGATATTGACGATACCGAAAAACACTCTGGTATTAACCTCTATTTATCCTGCAATGACTATATGCATTGTCAAAATATGGGGCCATATGCATGAGAAGCGGATAAGTCCACTATCCGGGAATAGTGCCTATCCGCCAGATAAGTGGGGAAATTTGGTATGCATGACGGCAGGATAGAGCTCCCCGAATAGCCTAAACGCGAATAACGCTACTCGCTACATTTTCTGTGTATAAAGCCTCCCATCCTATAAAGTCTGAAAGGAAAATGGTCGTGCTGGTTTGGTGTGATTCAGAAACAGGCAAATATGTCAACAAAAATGGTTATTTGTTGATCGAACAAAGCAATTTGACACTTTTTATAATGTGGAAAAACATGAAGAATTTAAATTTGAACAACAAGATATTCTGAAAATCACAGATAGAACAGCGGGAAACATCGAAATGTCCAGTCGGTTGGGCATTGTAACGTCACTGTCAAAAATCTACAAAAGTACAAGTTGCAACACTTTCAATATGTCTACGGTAACTGATCGGTGAGGAACTTGTTTTTATGTAATAATTATAACATATTTATTTCAGTCTGTTTGTATTTGCCACATCACCCTGCATTGTCTTCAATGTTTTAATGTAACGTATCGAAAACCGTTGTCAAAACCCCTCCCATTGGCATTTACTTCCTATTTCTTTTCAACTTTAAACAACGTAATCACGAACTTTGATTACGTCATACATGTATGATGTTCACGAAAACACGTCAACAACTTATCCAAAAATGGAAATGTTATGTGGGGAAAATATACAAAAATGGAAATATAGAAATTAATCTGTATCTTTTTATTGGGGGTGGGGATGCCAGGGAACATTAGACAACGGCTTGTCAAACAACTAGCCTACGGTAAGCAAATAAAAGTTTAAAATGTTCACTAAATTGTCATGGTAAATAATATTAAATGCACCGGATGATTGAAATTGCCATGCACAGAACTGTAGGCTACCCTTTTAGCGGAATACATGTATATTTTTTGTAACTGAAACAAATAGATTAATTTTATTTTTATTGAAAAAAATCTGCAAGATATATAAAAATTATATAAGCTATTTTCATTGATTTGTTGACTCACTTATTTATGTATATTTGTTCAAGTGGATGATTTGTTATTTTTCTTTAAACCCCCCAAAACCCCCAAACAACCCCCCCCCCCCCCCCCAAAAAAAAAAACCCCATCCAAACAAACAAACAAAAACAACCCCAAAACAAACGTCAGTTATTACCCAGATCATCTTATTATAATGTCATATTTTTTGTAAAATTTTGTTCCAGGTACATGGCACATAAGTTGCTATTTACTCTGGTTGTGAACCCAAGTACATCTAAAGTGAGGATATACAGCTGGACAAAGTTCAAGCAAGGTGTTGAATGTGTGCGTTTTGCAAACTTCTAAGAATCATAAAGTTATTACGGTTTGTGTAATGCTGCATAACTGTGCTAGAAAGCTCCATCTGATTCAGAGAAATTCAATGACAGTGACCCAGGTTTTGTCCTGTTACAAGATGATAACTAATATGAAAAACATTTCAACCCATGTGGTTCATGATTTTGATAGCAGAGCTGTTATATACTAATAATACATTTACTTTTAAAGACAGCTGTAGATGATAAAATAATAAGTAAATGTGAACTTTCTGATTTACATGCTGTTAACACAAAATGATATTCATATTTTACATTTTATAGACATCTTCATTTTGAATTTTAAAATTAAATCAATATGCAACAGGAAAATAATGTTACAGTTAGATGATTATAATTGAGAACCACAGTGCAAAACAATTAATAAAATAAAAACAAATTAACAAAATAATTATGAAAAATACATGAAATTGTTTTGAAATTTAATCTGAGAAAGAATAAAAAATAATTTTAAGTAATAATTTTGTTCATGTACAATATTGAGTAACTATTTAATTACATGTTCCCTTTGACATGTCACCCAATTTAATTAACAATTTAAGAAGGGTTTATCTTAAGTTATCTACACTTGGTTTATTTACTTCTACACTATAATAAAATTGCTTCACTCTTCACAATTTGTAAGTTGAAATAAATTATAAATATTACTTTGAATTGTTGTTGTTTGTTGTGTATTTCAGTGTATGCCCTGTTTGACTGAAAGAAATAAGGGACCACACCAACACTTACAGGAGATAGTGACTGCAACAAAAACACTCATATATTGCGTTAGGAAGTTAACTGTTAATAATTACTGTCACCCAGTCTCACATTCCGATCATTCAGTGATGGGAGAGACTCAATCGTAGACACTGAGAGTTGTCAGCTAGTGAGTGTCTACTGAATATTCATGAGCAAACGGTTGATCGACATCGAGATATTACGACATCGAGTAATGTCCTGGTGTATATATAAAAATTATTCCAACTGTAGATATTAATGTAACAAGTATATAATAATATACAGAGTGGTTAATAAATTGTGTAATTGAATGTTACGTAGCATATATCAATGTCGTTGTTTGTTGTTTTCCTACTTTCTTCTTTTGTGGGATAATCCCGCCGATATTTTGATGAATCTTACACCAGTGGTTACGGTTATCTAAATGTGAAAAAAGTGTAATGCCTGCATGTCTGTACAGCTTAATTTCATAAACAAATAAACAAACAACAAGAACAAAAATCATTCAACAACTACAGAATATATATTTTAAAATAATTACTGTATAAATGAGTACAGTGCAAATCGATTACAAAAATTTTATCCACTAGTTTTAATTACATGTATAATTATTTGTAATAACAATTGTCCTGAATAAAAATAATAACAACAACACAACAGTAGTTACAGTAGTTTTTTAGAAAATAATAAATTTAAGATTTCAGTATGTTAGATTATAAATACATTATCTCATTACCAAGTACACATGAAGTTATCCACTGATGTAGTTAACAAATTACACACTTCTTGGCTAATGTCTATTTCCTCAAAGTAAAAATCTACTTTTGTAGACACAAAATTAATCAATTATCTAAGTGATCAGAGTAGATTTCTATTTCTTTATTTTGTAAAGTATGCTTTTTATTAAATAGATTTGAATAAAGTACCACTGCAGGTTCATTTACCTTTAATATACATATACAGTACATACATACATACATACATACATACATACATACGCCAGTGCGTTAATATCTATGTATGTAACAGTCAACCTCGACATACATACAATATATAGATATTCATACATCAATACATACTAGCCAGTGCCATGGCAGGTCTGCCCACGTACTGTTTCGGGATCAACCGCATAGATTGTATAGGCCCCATGCATGTGGTTGAGTTAAAGAACATCCTTTTATGGATGCATCGATAGCTTAGAGCGCATCGTGGTTAGTCTTGCAATTTGCAGGTGATTCGGTGCCACAGGTTCGTGTCTCAGCAACGGCATGGGACAATTTGTCAGGCCAGAAAGGATTTAATTATCCCCTGCGCCAGTGCGTTAATATCTATGTATGTAACAGTCAACCTCGACATACATACAATATATAGATATTCACACATCAATACATACATACATACATACATACATACATACATGTGTGTGTGTGTGTGTGTGTGTGTAACCGGCCTCAGTGGCACAGTGGTTAAGCCATCGGACTACAGGCTGGTAGGTACAGGGTTCGCAGCCCCATACCGGCTCCAACCCAGAGCAAGTTCTTAAGGGCTCAATGCATAGGTATAAGGCCACTACACCCTCTTCTCCCTCCCTAACCACTAACCAACTAATAACTAACCCACTGTCCTGGAAAGACAGCCCAGATAGCTGAAGTGTGTGCCCAGGACAGTGTGCTTGAACCTTAGTCAGATATAACCACGGAAATAAGTTGAAATAAATGTGTGTGCGTGTATGAAAATACATATGTATAAGTAAACACTGTATTTTTTTTTTAACAACACCACTAGAGCACATTGATTTATTGGATGTCAAACATTTGGTAATTCTGACATATAGTCTTAGAGAGGAAACTCACTATATTTTTTCATTAGTAGCAGGTAATCTTTTATATGCACCATACCATGGCTTTTAAATTGATATACATGTACAATGTACCAGTTGTGGTGCACTGGCTGTAATAAGAAATAGCCCAATGGTCCAATGGATCAATCCTATAGACCGACCACGCTTTACCACTAGGATATATGTCTGGCCCCTCCAATTTATGTAGACACTGAAAATTAAATATGAATATGAATTATTAATCAACTATCTAAAAAAAAAAAAGAAATGTTTTATTTAACGACGCAATCAACACATTTTATTTACGGTTATATGGCGTCAGACATATGGTTAAGGACCACACAGATTTTGAGAGGAAACCCGCTGTCGCCATTACATGGGCTACTCTTCCGATTGGCAGCAAGGGATCTTTTATTTGTGCTTCCCACAGGCAGGATAGCACAAACCATGGCCTTTGTTGAACCAGTTATGGATCACTGGTCGGTGCAAGTGGTTTACACCTACCCATTGAGTCTTGCGGAGCACTCACTCAGGGTTTGGAGTCGGTATCTGGATTAAAAATCCCATGCCTCGACTGGGATCCGAACCCAGTACCTACCAGCCTGTAGACCGATGGCCTGCCACGACGCCACTCATCAACTATCTAACTGATCAGGGTAGATTTCCATTTTCTTACAGATGTACATGTAGATGTGAATAATCTTACTATATGTTTACTACCGATGTCAGTGGTAGTTTTCAGAAAAACAGACACGTAACATTTCAAAAGGGTGAATTTTACAGTATGGTACCTAACTACCAAGGGTACACGGATATCATCCACCGAGGGTACTTTTCCTTTAATATGGTATATTACATTACATATATGTTGGTTAATGTATATTTCAGCCAAGTAAACACCTTCTAATGTAGACATGACAATTATAAATATGTATATGATGGATTAATCCATTATCTAAATGATCAGAGTACATTTCCAAATTAAAAGAAATTATTATTATTATTATTATTTAAAAATATATGTGAATAACTTTATGGTATGTTTACTGTTAGTGCTAGGGATAGTTCTAGGAAAATGAGATACTTAAGGTTTCAATAGGGTGGATTTTACAGTACCCAACTACCGATGGTACATTATCATCCACTGAGGGTATACTTTTCCCAAAAGATGTTATATTAATTTACATATTTGTTAACTAATGTATATTTCAGCTAAGTAAACACCTTCTTATGTCGACACTATATATAATATATTAATCCATTATCTAAATGATCAGTGTATATATTAATAGATGTCTAAATTGTATGTAATGTTTTTATTTTGTAATCAAATATATGTGAATAACCTTAGTGTATGTTTACTATTCATGCTAATAGTGGAGCGACTTGGTTGATCAATTGTGCACTTTTCCGTGAAAGCATGAACATTGGCACATGGTTAGAGTAACCCAATACAAGGATATTTAGTCTAGGGCCCACTGGAAATTGCACCCCCATATGGCTGCCATCTTGAAATCCAAGATGGTCACCATTGTGGACCTGTTTTGTTTAATATCTCCTCAACTAGTACACATATCGAGAGAGTTGAAATGCCTATACCTACATTTTAGGGGACTAGGAATCCAATGGTGACAGAAGTGTTTGCAAATTGTGGCTGCCATCTTGAAATCCAAGATGGCCACCATCCACAAGCTATTTTTCTCAATATCTCATAAAATATGATATATATCAATACAGTTTTAACACCTATAATAACATTAATCATCGGCTATTGTCACTACAGGTACTTGTGCGATTATACATCAAAATGACGAATCTTGCAATAATAGTGGTCATCTGTTCTGTTATAAAGACAGGCTGCAGGTTCTGAAATCAAAATTCTTAAATGAGTGACAAGCAGTGTGGACCATACCACTAACAAGTCAGCAAGCGTGCAGGCAGAATTAATGGAATTTTCTGTAAGGGGACTGGAATTTTAGGTGATGGTAAAGATCTTGTCACAAAGTTAGTGTTGGACAGCTCAATATTTTATATAGCTCAACTGATAGAAACAAGCGGACACTTATAAACAACGGGGAATGGGAAAGCTAACGAAACATGAATGGCACCCAGAGGCATCAATGGCTTCATTATGAGAGCTGACTAATTTCTTCAAATGCACTTGCAAATTTATAGCTCATTAATAGGAGATGGTATAAATATAAAAACAAAAGCAACACTTTGACAGCAAATTAGATTTTACATTGTCAAACCATTAACAAAAATAACTGAACACATTTTATTCTGACTGAGCACATTGAGTTTGCATCTTTTAATGTCAGGATACCAACTTTTAAGTACGTAAATACTGTCTGAGTTTCCAATAACAATTACATTGTATCTAATCACATTAAATATTTATTATAAGCAATTCCTTATTTTTATAAACCATAGTCAAACATTTAAAACAGAATATGTTGATTAGATTTGGATTTATGTCCAAAGATATGTATTTCAAAATTTCCTTGTGGCCATTTTGAAAAATATGGCACCACTCCACCCATTGCCCACTAATTTTATATAATACCTATCATAGCATCTATATATATATATATGTGTGTGTGTGTGTGTGTGTGTGTGTGTGTGTGTGTGTGTGTGTGTGTGTGTGTGTGTGTGTGTGTGTGTATTTCATTCTGCTCTACACTGTAAGCCTACAGTTTATGAGAATAAAGGTCATGGTCATTGTCTTTATGATAGTCTCGAAGAATTACCACTTGGGTGTGCAAAATTTGACACATAGTTGTTATCTATGGATTCTGACACTGTTGGGGGTTCACATCGATAATCCACTGGGTGCCATCCTTGAGAAATTAGAAAAATCCAAGATGGCGGCCAAATCAGAGAACAAAGAACAACAATTCTTATATCTACCCCATGGTTTTAGGAGCCAGGAAAGTCACTGGTGCCATCATAATTCAGATTTCATAAATGGGTCACCTGAATACGAGATGGTTGCCAATATGGTGGTTCAAATGGAGGAAATGGCAATAAATTGTTTATTGTTTGATACAGAAAAGTAATTCTTGCATTTAACCTATGGTTTTAGGGATCAATGAACACAATGAAAGTAGTTCAGTTCTTCTATACCTGTTAACTTTAATTTATTCAAGATGGCCACCAATAAAAGTAATGAACCGAGGAAGATGGAACTGTTAAAAGTAACAGTCACACAAAAGACTTGTTGGTTTAAAGAGGATGACCTACATGTAATAATGAAACACTATATTAAAGTGACCCTTTATTGGTTCTTTTGTTTTTCTCTTGCATGGGTACTGTTTAGTGAGCATGATACATTTTTGCTAGTTTGCAATGGAATTCAGTTTTAGCTGGTCTATTTTTTTTTTTTTTTTTTACAATAATGCTATTTAACACTGGGAATAAAAAGCAAGTACTAGGCCACCTAAAATAATATTACATTGCAAATTAACGAAATTACATCATGCATACTACACCACGCACAACACTACCATGCAGAGATCTTACATTCTACTGGAGTTTTAAAATTGGCCAAGAAAAGGTCACTGTAAAATAATGTAACAATGCATTTTACATCTGTCAATCCATTCAACTGATTGGGTTCTTTCTCATTTTAACCAGTGCACCACAACTGCTTTCCTAGCAGGTTTCCTCTGATGACTACGATTCAGAATTACCAAATTGTGTGTGTGTGTGTGTGCGTGTGCATGTGTGTGTGTGTGTGTATTTCATTCTGCTCTGTAAGCCTACAGTTTATGAGAATAAAGGTCATGGTCATTGTCTTTATGATAGTCTCGAAGAATTACCACTTGGGTGTGCAAAATTTGACATATAGTTGTTATTTATGGATTCTGACACTGTTGGGGGTTCACATCGATAATCCACTGGGTGCCATCTTTGAGAAATTTGAAAAATCCAAGATGGCGGCCAAATCAGAGAACAAAGAACAACAATTCTTATATCTACCCCATGGTTTTAGGAGCCAGGAAAGTTACTGGTGCCATCATAATTCAAATTTCATAAATGGGTCACCTGAATACAAGATGGTTGCCAATATATGGTGGTTCAAATGGAGAAAATGGCAAATATATATTAGCACTGATAGAATTACCAAATTTAATTGATGATTAATTAATCAATGTGCTCTAGTGGTGTTGTTAAACAAAACAAACTTCTTCTTTACATCTGTCAAATTATTTTAATATTATTAATTGATTATCTTAAACCCACAAGGTTTTTTTTTAATGACTGTTTAAATCATTTTACAAATATACAGTGGCACTTTATTTTTAACAGTTCCATCTCCCTAGGTACATTGCCTGTATTGGTTGGCATCTTGAATTAAATTTAACTTGTATAGAAGAATTGAACTACTTTTATCATATTTCATGACCCCTAAAACCATGGGTTAGATGCAAGAATTACATTTTAATACCGAATAATAAGGAAGTTATTGTCATTTTCTCAATTTGGATCACCATATTGGTGACCATCATGTATTTACATGGCCCATTTATTTAAATCTGAATTTTGATAGCACCAGTGCCATCTTTGGCTCCTAAAATCATAAGGTAGATGCAATAATTGTTGTTACCTGTCAATTTATAAGCAAGCTATATATACATTGTATATAGCCATTTTCCTGATTTTGGCTGCCATTTTGGCTTTTTCTTCAAGGGTGCCCGGGTGGCACCCAGTAGATTACTGATGTGCACTAAATTGTGCACACTTTGAACCCAAATTGGCATTTAGCTATTCACTTCTTTTTTTTAAAATTATAATAATAAATAATAATAATAATTTTTTATAATATGGAAATCTACCCTGGTCATTTAGATAATGGATTAATCCATCATATACTTACTTAGTTGTTAGTGTCTATATAAGAAGGTGTTTACTTAGCTGAAATATATATTAGCTAACAAATAAGTAAATTAATATACCATATTTTTGGGAAATATAGTACCCTCGGTGGATGATCTTGTATCCCCGGTATAGTTAGGTACTATAAAATCCACCCTATTGAAATTTTAAGTGTCTCATTTTCCTAGAACTATCCCTAGCACTGATAGTAAACATACAGTAAGGTTATTGACATACATGTATATTTAAAAAAAAATTTTTTATAATAATAATAATTTCTTATAATTTGGAAATCTTCCCTTATCATTTAGATATTGGATTAATCCACCATATATATATTTAATTATTAGTGTCTACATAAGAAGGTGTTTACTTAGTTAAAATATACAATAGCTAACAAAGAAAGGAAATGTTTTATTTAACGACGCACTCAACACATTTTATTTACGGTTATATATGGCATCAGACATACATTGTATGGTTAAGGACCACACCGATATATAAAGAGACGAAACCTGCTGTCGTCACTTCATGGGCTACTCTTTTCGATTAGCATGGGATCTTTTATATGCACCATCCCTACAGGGTAGTACATCCCTAGCACTGATAGTAAACAAACTTTGTATGGTTATTCACAAATATTAAAAAATAATAATAATAAAAATAGAAAACAAATAATAATTTCTTATAATTTGAAAATCTACCCTTATTAGTTAGATAATGGATATACATATTTAATTATTAGTGTCTACATATGAAGGTGTTTACTTTTACAAATACATTTTATTTATGGTTATATGGCGTCAGACATATGGTTAAGGACCACACAGATATTGAGAGAGGAAACCTGCTGTCACCACTTCATGGGATACTCTTTTTGATTAGCAGCAAGGGATCTTTTATATGCACAATCCCACAGACAGGACAGTACATACCACAGCCTTTGATATACCAGTCATGGTGCACTGGCTGGAACGAGAAATATAGCCCAATGGGCCCACCGACGAGGTTCGATCCCAGACCGACCGCGCATCGAGCGAGCACTTTACCACTGGGCTACATATTAAGGAAAAAGTACCCTCAGTGGATGATCTTGTACCGTCAGTGATTAAGGTACTCTAAAATCCAAACTATTAAATTCTTAAGTGTCTCATTTTCCTACAACTATTCCTAGCATGGATAGGAAAAATACAGTGAGCTTCAGGGGTGCACAAATCGGTTGTCCGCGCACCTGGGACAACCAAAATATGTTGCGGGCAACCATTCTTTGCCAAACAGTTGCCCCGGCGGGCAACCAAGAAAATCATAAAAAAAAGTAAAATGAAAAACAAAATTTCCCGACACTCGGACAGTCACGGGCAATTCAAAAGTATCGAAACTGATAACTTGACTGACAGGCAATATAAATTAAATATCCACCCTAACGCTGCCATCCACTCGGCGTCCACCGTGCATGATTTTGACGAGTTCAATGCAGACAGATACGTTTCAGAATGTTGGCTATTAGCAAAGGGCACACGACATGTGAAAGGCCACAAACTACACCAACAAGCATCCAGTTTCGAGCTAAAAATTTGGCTAAGCCATTTTCTATCTTCCGATGTGAACAATCGGTTACATAATCTATCCGACACCTAACTTATAATAATAATACCAAATATTAACAGGGATCTCGCGACTGGTAACGAGAAGTGGTGTCATCAAGAATTCAGCATAACAAGGTTTGCTTATTTTAATAATCACAGTTATTAATTTTAACGGCAACATGTATGCAAGAAAAGTCTGAAAAATCTGTAACGTGTTATTTTAACTCTGTAAAGTCTTTGAGCCAAAGTAATAAAAACGGACCGAAATTGCCTGTCAGTTTCAATACACATGCTAGTTCAGGGCCAAAGACAAGTAGGCTAGTGCCGAGTTCAGGTAGACCGAGCAAAACAAAAACGTCCGCTAAACTGGTTTATGCGCTTCACGTTAAACCCAATGTCCACGTCGGGAACCAATCGCATAGTTCACTGGCTGTTCTCAGTGTGCATATAGATCACGCTTGACAGTCAGCCGAGACTTGCACGTGTCAAAAGACATTGTTGCAGACATTAAACAATACGATTACACGCAAGTAAATCTTGATGTAAATTTATGAGAAAAAACCCCACCACCAAATAGTTGTTCGCATTAATGAATACATAATTGCTGTTTTGTTTATTTATTTCCGTTGTCTTTGTTAATTTCGCACTCATGCATTTCGCGATCGCGGGAAAAGAACATGCAGTATTTATACAAATTGCGGTTAAACGTACACTGAATACAATTAGTTTACAATAATCATGAATTTGTTAGATAAAATATTATATAAATTTGTTGACTGTGAGGTGACATCTCAAAAGTTAGCTAGATTTTAAAAAGACCGTAAAATTGGAATTCATTATTTTTTTAATCAAAACCTTTTGACGTAAATAGATAGTTGTCATAACGTGAAGTCAGCATTCTTAGGCTACGTATTTTACAAGCTGAAATCAACAATAAGCAAATCAACAAAATGGCACAAATTACGAAATTGTTGGGGTGTGGAATAGATGGGTTATTTTAAAATACAATTAAAAGCAGTTCAACCCAAAATAAAGATTGCTATTTTACAGAAATAATTAGCACTGTTTAAAAAAAGAAGAGTATTGGCTCTCAGATTTTTATTAATGCCATAGGCCTTAGAATGTTGGGTGTGTTTGCAGAGGGCATTGGCTTCCAATTACTCTGCATATCTCCCCTCACCCACTGAAAATTCAAAGTAATATATTAACTGCCCCTAACCCCATTGCTGTCTTTGATTTTGATTGGGGATAATTTTGTTATTCAGATGTATTCCAGTTTGTACATAATTAGCTGAAAAAGATACAAGTTTCATATTCATATATAAATACTCTATACAGTACTACACAAAACAATTTTGGCTAAAACATTTTCATTATGGCAAATAAAAATCCCATTTTGGCAATTCTTTTGGCAACAGGTATTTTTAATATTGGATGAGTTCATCAAGTATTATGACTGTGACAGCCCAAGCGAGATCGAACCACCTCTGTGGATACATTCAGCTGATTGGGTTGTTTCTCGTTCCAACCAGTGCACAACAACCGGACAAAGGCTGTGGTATGTGCCTTCCTGTCTGTGGGGAAAGTGCATATAAAAGATCCCTTTCTGCAATAGGAAGAATGTAGCGGGTTTCCTCTGATGACTACGAGTCAGAATTACTAAATGTTTGACATCCAATAGCCGATGATTAATTAATCAGTGTGCTCCAGTGGTGTCGTTAAACAAAACAAACTTTTTTCCAGCCTAAGCGAAGATGACCTGTAGATAAATAATGTTAAAAAATAAATAAAACTAAACTGATAAGTAATTATAATAATAAAAACATTTTAAATTTCAGTTTCATTTTAAAGACAGTTCAAAATTATATACATAAAATGTTTTATGAAATATGTGGGCAACCAAGAGATGATGTTGGGCAACCAAACTTCAGATAGAAAATGAAAATTACAAATAACAAATTGTAAATATACCCTCATCATTTAGATAATGGATTAATTAATCCATCATATTCATATTTAATTTTCAGTGTCTGCATAAGAAGGCATTTATTTAGCTGAAATTAACATTACATATAAAATGGAAAATCTACCGATAAAATTGAAATATGAAGTTTATAATTTTTGCAAAAACTACCCCCAGCATATATAGAACATGTGCAGCTTTGGTACAATCTATAAGCCCTGACATTAGCCAAATAGCATGTAATATAATATACCACATTGTTAGGTCAGTTGTTAGGTCATTTAACCCCATTCCCTCACCTTACCTGTAGGTGGTAAATAATGAATTAACCCACGATTATATATTAATTTTTACATATACTGTATATATATATATTCATGTTTACATATCTGATACAGGCGTTAAAAAACAAACAAAAAACACAAACAAAACTATGAGATATATATATTATATTATTCACGTATTATTAATATTGTGTCACATTTACAAACAATTAACTATGCAGCCTTGTTTTGACGGCAGGTGTAGGCCTATTGGACTACATAGGTATATCAACACATCGGAAATACAGATTAGAAGACAAAAACACATTGAAAAACGCTCAGTTATAAAACTGATCTGTATTACTTAATATTTTATTAAATGCTCGTCACAATAACACAGATCTATATTGGCATAATTTACCAATATAGTAGGGAATTAGGCCTACTCGTTCATATTTATGGAAACATTAGACTCCTTTGTGACATAGGGCATGGCTTATCAAAAAGGGCATAGCTTAAAATCACATTTCGCAAGATGTTACATCCTGCTGGCTAAGATTAAGTATTTCCGTTCAGTGACTCCCACATTACATCTTCGTACTTTCTACAGACATTAGGACAATAATAGTATTCAATACTAAGTGTTCCCTTATTTCTTTCTCTGTATAGTTTATATATCATGTACAAAAATCATTTATTTTTATGGTATTTTAAGTTTCAACATGGGATAGAGTATATATATATACATGTACATGTAACATTGAATTAAGTGCCTATGTATTAAAAGTGTAAATAGTATAGCTAGTAGTTAACATCACTAGTTATTTAAGATACAGTTCGTTTGACGGACTAATGTTATTACACTCAGTGTATTAATGAAAAAAAAAAATTGTAGAGCTGACTGAAAGCAATGACAAATTAATGAAAAATAAAATTTAAAAAGTTCCATTCTTGTGGTGTCCATAATTGAGCATTTCATTCCCCTCTGTGTCTTGGATATGGCTCTAAAAGTTGTTTATGCGTTTTAACTAATACTGATAACATTTTAAAATCTAACTTTTATTCCAGATTATAAACTGTATATTTGCATTTGGATTTTAGAAATATTATTTAGCTTTTTAATATTACTTTTGTATGGCTATTACATAATGATAACAGAAAATTGCTCCTGTATTAAAAACAGTTTCCGTTTCTCTTTTTGGGGTTCTGCCTACATATTTTAGACTACAACTGTGTGTGCCATAATTCATTTTAACAAAACCCCAGTGTGTTTCACTGGGTCTTTATAGTTTCATAAATGTTCAGTTCATTTCATATACTGAACCAAAAGGAAGACTGTTGTGGTTGTGGTAGGGTTGGGGGTGTGGGGCTCACAAGCCACATGAAAAACCCACAATTCTTTATTTGTATAAATTTGGACAAAAGGTACATTATCGTCGTCAAGTGCTGGTAATCAGGTTGAGTAAAGAATTTAAGCATATTTCTTTGTTATTTCTCCCTCCCTCCCTCCCTTTGGTACATCAAAGGCCGTGATGTGCTATCCTGTCTGTGGGATGGTGCATATAAAAGATCCCTTGCTGCTAATCGAAAAGAGTAGCCCAGGAAGTGGCGACAGCGGGTTTCCTCTCTCAATATATGTGTGGTCCTTAACCATATGTCTGACACCATATAACTGTAAATAAAATGTGTTGAGTGCGTCGTTAAATAAAACATTTCCTTCCTTCCTTTTACATGGGTTACGTTAAAAATAATACTGTGAGTAGAATGATGGAAATACATGTACATAGTGAACAGTTTTAAGGTCAGCTCATGTTGCCCGAATGTCTTATTCATTTTTGCCCGAATTCGAAGATTAACCCCCACCCCAACGCTTATAGTTGATGTTCGACTTATTTCCCAGTTATCTCCCTCTATATCTGCATTTCTATATTTTATTAGTATGCTGGGTGTTATATCTTGGTACCCCATTTTTATTTTATTTATTTGTCAAGACTATTTACCTCTTTTTTATTAATGTTTGTTTTTAATTTTCACCCCTTCCGAAATATATACTGCACTTTTAATGATTGTTAATACATGTAACTGGATTGCTATATTTTTTTCTTCTTCTTATAACTATGTATTTAATTTTATTTATTTTCATATTATTATTATTATTATTATTATTTTTTTTTTTTTTTTTTAAATGTATTTATATATTTTATTTATTTATAAATATTAAATGATACTATTCTTTTTGTAAGTACATTGTTAAGCGCAACGTTTGGTTCCAGAATGCCATGCGTGGCGAGGAGTTTCCCCAATCTAAAAATAACGTCGCCGGATAGCTATTCGCGACATCATTTACGTTTATGCATACGTTTATCCGCTTCTCATGCATTTCTATATTTTCGGTCACTGACTTTTTGGGACAGAACTACTTTCATCTAAGTTATAAGATCAGCAAAGGAATGTAACATTGTCTAAATATATTTATTCTTTTATTTACCGTTGTTTAAATTGAAAAAAAAACCTTTAAATTTTCATTTAAAAATAAGAAATAAATTGTTATTTAAGAACTATTTTGATTTGGTGTATAAATATTGTAGGCGGACAGAGACTTTCAACCTCTATACAGTCCCCTCTGATTGGACTGGACGGGGACTAATAAAACTGCTGACTAAATGGAATAAACCATTATTATTATTGCTGTCAATCAGTGGAGTGTAGGTAATGATTTTCACTCCATTAAAAACAACGCATAACTCAGGTACATGTATATAAGCAGGATTGACTCCTGCATCTACAGCTGAATGCCAAAGGTTTAATGAGAGTTAATGCAGCCTTTTTGGACCCCTCAAAGTAAAGTGTGGTGATACTTCACACTCTAGATGGCAGGCTTATTTTTTCAGGAAAACTAATATCACATGGTAAATTGTTTTGTTTCAAGGTGGAAAATTCAACTATTTAAAAATGTATGGTTTGATTAACACATATAATATATTTATAAGCAGGCTAGGGATTTTCGAAGCTATATACATGTATCTTAGCCCTACGACATCGTAAAACCATTGTAGGCTACGAAAAAAAGTAAAGTTTGTTTTATTTAACGACGCCGCTAGAGCACATTGATTTTTTATCTTATCATCGGCTATTGGACGTCAAACATATGGTCATTCTGACACTGTTTTTAGAGGAAACCCGCTGTCGCCACATAGGCTACTCTTTTTATGACAGGCAGCAAGGGATCTTTTATTTGCGCTTCCCACAGGCAGGATAGCACAAACCATGGCCTTTGTTGAACCAGTTATGGATCACTGGTCGGTGCAAGTGGTTTACACCTACCCATTGAGCCTTGCGGAGCACTCACTCAGGGTTTGGAGTCGGTATCTCGATTAAAAATCCCATGCCTCGACTGGGATCCGAACCCAGTACCTACCAGCCTGTAGACCGATGGCCTGCCACGACGCCACCGAGGCCGGTGTGTAGGCTACGATGTCACTACAGCACATGCCATAGTGACGTTATAGCCTATGATGGTTTTACGATTTCGTAGTGCTAAGATAGCTTCAAAAGTATGGACCCAGGGCTATAGGTTGCACCGAAGCTGAGCTAGGCAATAAAGAGTGTGCCCAAAATATGTATGTCCACAATAAGTAAGGCCAAATTAAGTAGAAATATGCTAACCTCAAAACTAACTTGAAATGCAGTTCTGAATACATGTGTATGTATACCTCTCTTTACCAGCTTTTATTAACATTACTGCACTAAAAAGACCTTGGTGTGCTTAGAACAGACAAAAACCTCGTGTCCAAATTAATGAGATCTAAAGAACTAAATGTGTTTGGTTATATAAAATGAACTGTGGTGAGACATCCAAACACTGATCTTAACTGTCTAACAGAGTCAAAGATCACCTGAACTAAAGTCCTGGAAAATTAAATCCACTGTCTTTTTATTCATTACATATAAAGCTCATTACATATTATGCTTCTTAAAAATCCCTGGAATGAAACACTGAAAACTATATCAGCATTATGATGATCTGTTAATGGATCAATATACAACAATTTGGAACTACTTGTCAACCATTTTGTAATCGATTATTAGTAGAATACTGTGTTAACACTCAGACAACAAAAACAGTGAGTTCGCTTGTTAAATATCACGTAAATGTGATATAGCCAACTTGGTTGCATCTTCTTCCAGTTACATGTACATACATAGAAGAGAATCTGACATCAAACTTGGTTGATAGCAGACGTATCAGACTACATATACAGGTGTGTTGCATGGCTTCTATCTCACCTGTTCATCAAGCAATGTTTCCAGACCACTGGATCTAGAGTCCAGATTATCAAGGTTCCACTGTATACAGGTGTGTTGCATGGCTTCTATCTCACCTGTCCATCAAGCAATGTTTCCAGACCACTGGATCTAGAGTCCAGATTATCAAGGTTCCACTGTATACAGGTGTGTTGCATGACTTATGTCTCACCTGTCCATCAAGCAGTGTTTCCAGACCACTGGATCTAGAGTCCAGATTATCAAGGTTCCACTGTATACAGGTGTGTTGCATGGCTTGTATCTCACCTGTCCATCAAGCAATGTTTCCAGACCACTGGATCTAGAGTCCAGATTATCAAGGTTCCACTGTATACAGGTGTGTTGCATGACTTGTGTCTCACATGTCCATCAAGCAGTGTTTCCAGACCACTGGATCTAGAGTCCAGATTATCAAGGTTCCACTGTATACAGGTGTGTTGCATGGCTTCTATCTCACCTGTCCATCAAGCAATGTTTCTAGACCACTGGATCTAGAGTCCAGATTATCAAGGTTCCACTGTATACAGGTGTGTTGCATGGCTTCTATCTCACCTGTCCATCAAGCAATGTTTCCAGACCACTGGATCTAGAGTCCAGATTATCAAGGTTCCACTGTATACAGGTGTGTTGCATGACTTATGTCTCACCTGTCCATCAAGCAGTGTTTCCAGACCACTGGATCTAGAGTCCAGATTATCAAGGTTCCACTGTATACAGGTGTGTTGCATGGCTTGTATCTCACCTGTCCATCAAGCAATGTTTCCAGACCACTGGATCTAGAGTCCAGATTATCAAGGTTCCACTGTATACAGGTGTGTTGCATGACTTGTGTCTCACATGTCCATCAAGCAGTGTTTCCAGACCACTGGATCTAGAGTCCAGATTATCAAGGTTCCACTGTATACAGGTGTGTTGCATGACTTGTGTCTCACATGTCCATCAAGCAGTGTTTCCAGACCACTGGATCTAGAGTCCAGATTATCAAGGTTCCACTGTATACAGGTGTGTTGCATGACTTGTGTCTCACCTGTCCATCAAGCAGTGTTTCCAGACCACTGGATCTAGAGTCCAGATTATCAAGGTTCCACTGTATACAGGTGTGTTGCATGACTTGTGTCTCACCTGTCCATCAAGCAGTGTTTCCAGACCACTGGATCTAGAGTCCAGATTATCAAGGTTCCACTGTATACAGGTGTGTTGCATGACTTGTGTCTCACATGTCCATCAAGCAGTGTTTCCAGACCACTGGATCTAGAGTCCAGATTATCAAGGTTCCACTGTATACAGGTGTGTTGCATGACTTGTGTCTCACCTGTCCATCAAGCAGTGTTTCCAGACCACTGGATCTAGAGTCCAGATTATCAAGGTTCCACTGTATACAGGTGTGTTGCATGACTTGTGTCTCACCTGTCCATCAAGCAGTGTTTCCAGACCACTGGATCTAGAGTCCAGATTATCAAGGTTCCACTGTATACAGGTGTGTTGCATGACTTGTGTCTCACCTGTCCATCAAGCAGTGTTTCCAGACCACTGGATCTAGAGTCCAGATTATCAAGGTTCCACTGTATACAGGTGTGTTGCATGACTTGTGTCTCACCTGTCCATCAAGCAGTGTTTCCAGACCACTGGATCTAGAGTCCAGATTATCAAGGTTCCACTGTATACAGGTGTGTTGCATGACTTGTGTCTCACATGTCCATCAAGCAGTGTTTCCAGACCACTGGATCTAGAGTCCAGATTATCAAGGTTCCACTGTATACAGGTGTGTTGCATGACTTGTGTCTCACATGTCCATCAAGCAGTGTTTCCAGACCACTGGATCTAGAGTCCAGATTATCAAGGTTCCACTGTATACAG
The DNA here is from genome assembly GCF_016097555.1 of Gigantopelta aegis. NCBI lineage: Eukaryota > Metazoa > Mollusca > Gastropoda > Neomphalida > Peltospiridae > Gigantopelta > Gigantopelta aegis. Next base: position 23,211,891 of record NC_054709.1, read on the forward strand.
GTGTGTTGCATGACTTGTGTCTCACATGTCCATCAAGCAGTGTTTCCAGACCACTGGATCTAGAGTCCAGATTATCAAGGTTCCACTGTATACAGGTGTGTTGCATGACTTGTGTCTCACATGTCCATCAAGCAGTGTTTCCAGACCACTGGATCTAGAGTCCAGATTATCAAGGTTCCACTGTATACAGGTGTGTTGCATGACTTGTGTCTCACATGTCCATCAAGCAGTGTTTCCAGACCACTGGATCTAGAGTCCAGATTATCAAGGTTCCACTGTATACAGGTGTGTTGCATGACTTGTGTCTCACATGTCCATCAAGCAGTGTTTCCAGACCACTGGATCTAGAGTCCAGATTATCAAGGTTCCACTGTATACAGGTGTGTTGCATGACTTGTGTCTCACGTGTCCATCAAGCAGTGTTTCCAGACCACTGGATCTAGAGTCCAGATTATCAAGGTTCCACTGTATACAGGTGTGTTGCATGACTTGTGTCTCACATGTCCATCAAGCAGTGTTTCCAGACCACTGGATCTAGAGTCCAGATTATCAAGGTTCCACTGTATACAGGTGTGTTGCATGACTTGTGTCTCACATGTCCATCAAGCAGTGTTTCCAGACCACTGGATCTAGAGTCCAGATTATCAAGGTTCCACTGTATACAGGTGTGTTGCATGACTTGTGTCTCACATGTCCATCAAGCAGTGTTTCCAGACCACTGGATCTAGAGTCCAGATTATCAAGGTTCCACTGTATACAGGTGTGTTGCATGACTTGTGTCTCACATGTCCATCAAGCAGTGTTTCCAAGGACAAGAACTTTCATTTAATTATATTTTTAATGTAATTTTATTATTATGCTTGTCGCCGGTTACACTATAGGGCTATGAGACATGAAGGGAAACAAAAGTCGAATGTGTGGAATACAGTATTATCAATGGCATGATTTGACATCCATGTTCAGTGCTGGAATTCAGATGCATAATGCTATTTTACTTTATTCCTTAGTCTCATTATCATCTAGTGTCAAATACTTGAGTCCAATATTTTGGACTCGTGGAGGCCCTATTCACTAGCCCACTGGACCAGAACCAACAAAAATGTACTAGCCCTCCAGAATTTCTACTAGCCTAACAATATTAGTCTTCACTTCAGCCGTTTGTTTGAATAGTTTAGAATTCTGGCATGGTTAATTCAGTATCAGAAACCCCATAAACAACATAATAATAAAACATGTTTTTTTAAATTAGTCAGTGACCAAAAAAACCACCCCAGATCGCACGTCGGATTGGTAGCTAAAAATTTTTTTAACTCATCCGACAACCTTTTTACTGGCATTTGGCAAGCACTTTCTGCTTCCCTGTATATCCTAAGAAAAAACACAGTAAGCAGTGTTTCTGCCAGAAAGAAATCTTTTGGTATGGCGCTATGAAATTGAATATTTACAATGTGTGTAGGAGGTATGGAGGGCCTCCCCCAGAAAGAAAATGGGTTAGGTTTAGAGTTAGGGTTAAGAAAATCATACAGTTATAACAAGAGTAATTAATTTTGTCAAAAGGTCAACTTAAAAAAGATAACATGCAAAAAAATCTGAGTATGGCGCCATACCCATTTTACCCTCTGGCAGAAAGCCTGGTAAGGTATAGCTAATGTGATTAGTAGGACTGCACATACCATGGCCTATGGTACACCAGTGGTGTGTATTTTAGTACATACCTAGCACCAGGATATCCCTCAGCATATTTATTGTTGAGACACGAGCCCAGCGCCTCCAACACAGCCCGACTGGCAAAATTCTGAAGACAAAGAAAAAAACAATCTTTAATGACACGTGCAATTACATGTATATATATATGGCAATACTCTCCCAAACTGTATTTAATGACACGTGCAATTACATGCATATATATGGCAATACTCTCCCAAACTGTATTTAATGACACGTGCAATTACATGCATATATATGGCAATACTCTCCCAAACTGTATTTAATGACACGTGCAATTACATGCATATACATGTATATGGCAATACTCTCTCAAACTGTATTTAATGGCACGTGCAATTACATGCATATATATGGCAATACTCTCCCAAACTGTATTTAATGACACGTGCAATTACATGCATATATATGGCAATACTCTCCCAAACTGTATTTAATGACACGTGCAATTACATGCATATATATGGCAATACTCTCCCAAACTGTATTTAATGACACGTGCAATTACATGCATATATATGGCAATACTCTCCCAAACTGTATTTAATGACACGTGCAATTACATGCATATATATGGCAATACTCTCCCAAACTGTATTTAATGACACGTGCAATTACATGCATATATATGGCAATACTCTCCCAAACTGTATTTAATGACACGTGCAATTACATGCATATATATGGCAATACTCTCTCAAACTGTATTTAATGGCACGTGCAATTACATGCATATATATGGCAATACTCTCCCAAACTGTATTTAATGACACGTGCAATTACATGCATATATATGGCAATACTCTCCCAAACTGTATTTAATGACACATGCAATTACATGTATACATGTATATATGGCAATACTCTCCCAAACTGCCAGGTCAACAAAGATATTACATCCCCCACTAAACACACACACAAAGTTTGTTTTGTTTAATGACACCATTAGAGCACATTGATTTAATCATTATTAGCTATTATATCAAACATTTGATGATTTTGACATATACAATGTAGTCATAGAAAGGAAAGCTGCTACATTTTTCCATTAGTAGCAATTAAGGCAGGGCTTCTAGATTGTGGTAGCCCCACTTCCATGGCTAGTGATATTCAATGTTGGGCTAGTAAATAACTACTATTGCCATGCCCGACGGCTAGTGATTTTTGTTTTTGTCAAATGTTGCAGTTAAGTTTATTTTGTAAATATTAATATCCTCCTCTCACCTCCCCACCCCCCCCCCCCCCCCCCCAATGTTAGTGTTTTTTAAGCTCCCTCTTTAGGTGACATATCTGATTATTACTATTATTTAGTACAATTGTATCAACTAAAAGTAAAGTAGGGCTAGTGATATTTAATTGTGGCTAGTAAAAACATTTAATCACTGATCCCATGGCTAGTGGATTTTATAAAAATTCTAGAAGCCCTGATTAAGGGCTCTTTTATATGTATCACCCCACAAACAGGATATATAGCACATACCACGACCTTTCATATACCAGTCGTGGTGCACTGGCTGGAACGAGAAATAGCCCAATGGGCCCACCGACACACTGCTATCAGGCGGGTGCTTTAACACTATGCTACATCTCGCCCCCACACAGACAAAGACACAAAATTAATTATATTTATTTGCAAAACACTGGACATTTCAGTGACACTACACTGGTTACTCATTTGACATGTTTTACTGTATCGAGGCATCAAAATGTTTAGTGTTTAACTAACCCAGGAAAAGGTTAGCCTAGCTACCACAAAAAACACACCTTCGCTCTGATAATCCGCACCATTCCCCAATGCCAATTTTGTTTTTTTGTTTTTAACTAACTTTGGAGTAAACAATTTACAATCTGAATGTAAATAATTCCCTTTTTTTTAATTAATATATATGTATAAAGCTACATGTATATTTTGCAAACGATACATATCACTTGACAAAAACATCTCCCCTCGGCCATAATGTTCTGTAATACAAAATGGATACCAGTGTATTATTTTGACTAAATTCATGTACATGCATGGTATTACTCTTTTAAATTCTTACTTGAAGACTCTTGTCCAAGGCCCCACAAAACCGATTAAAATGTTCAGGCAGTGTTATGACAAGTCCACTACTGCTGGCCACTGTATATAAACAATATTGAAGCAAGGTCCCTTCTGCAAAGAATATGCTATTTGATATCCTGACATTGGTGCCTGCTTGTTTCATGGCAATCTATTAAGTGAAATAATGTTCTTAGTTATTAGATGGGTAGAAATTATTTTTTTTAGTTTGTTTTGTTTAACAACACCACTAGAGCACATTGGATTTATTAACCATCGGCTACTGGATGTCAAACATTTGGTAATTCTTTTTACATACAACTGTAGTCTTAGAGAGGAAACCCGCTACATTTTTCTATTAGTAGCAAGTGATTTTTTATATGTACCATCTCACAGACAGGATAGCACATACCATGGCCTTTGGTATATCAGTTGTGGTGCACTGGCTGAGTAAGAAATAGCCCAATGTATGGGCCCACCGACGGGGATCAATCCTGAAGTGAGCATGCATCAGACGAGCACTTTACCACTGAAAGGGGGGGGGGGGGGGGGGGGGGGGGTAATTGCTGTAGCTTATCTTATATAACAGAAATAGTACTTTTTATTTTTACATATGTATAGTATTCCACATCCACACGATAAATTAATGTGTGATTTTGTTTGCTGTTTTTCTAATGATTAGGCAGCCTAGTGAAATCACTCTAGTTACTGTACAAAGAATATAAAATACATGTAAAACTTACATATGCCACATCCACAATTACCCGTCTTATAAAGTTAAAGTTTGTTTTGTCTAACGGCACCACTAGCACATTAATTTATTAATCATCAGTTATTGGATGTCCAACATTTGTTTTTTCTTACAACAGAAATCTGCTACATTTTTCCATTGGTACTACATGTATGTGTATGTACTGTACAACATAGTATAACCTAATTCATTAAATAATTTGTATTTATTAATATCACTATTTAACTTTTAATTTTGTCAGTAATAGATCATTGATATCTTGTTATTAGTTTGTGAAGACTGCCCCAGTGAATCACAGTATCAAGTTTCAGAACTATATGATCAAAACTCTAGAAGAAGAGTCTTTTAAGGTAGTACTAAACCAAATAACATCCAGCTGGGTCGAAGTAGTACTAAACCAAATAACATCCAGCTGGGTCGAAGTTCAAGGTGCACCCAACTTTTGATAGAGAAGTTATAACACCACAAGTCACAGACCTTACCCATTATCTCTGAAATGAGCGTCTTCACCCCCAGACTGGGACGATAGACTGTCCTTTAAATTTTCAATGTTATTTTTCTATGTCAAATGTTTAAATTTAATAAAAACTTCACAAATTCAAAATTTCCTAAATATATCTCTCTATTTGTGTCAAAGTACCAAGTTTCAGAACTATCCGAAAAAACCCTTGAAAAAAACACTTTAGAAGATACACTTAAATTTTCAATGCTAAATTTTTATTTGAAAATATAAAATTTAATAAAAATTCACAAATTAAAAATCGATGTTAGAAACACTCCACTAATGAATGCCATAGTGAAGCTAACAGTACTGTTTCTGTTATATACCAGTAATAAGGCTGTGGTATGTCCTATCATGTCTGTGAGATGTGCATATAAAAGATCACTTGCTATACTAAGGCTGACATACAGTCAATTTTCGCACCCTTGTTTTGGGTTAGTACACAATAAATATAGCATATCTTACCGTAATTTCACTTGAAATCCATATTTCGTAAAAGGTACAATTTTTTAATCACAAGATTTTCTTCAAACACATTCAGATGCATTAATTAGTAATGTTCAAAGAAAATCTTTTCAATAACAAGTTTGCATTGGAATTTTTCCAGCATTCTTAAAACGTAAATGTCATGTACCTAGTGTATGGTTATTGTGAGGAGATTCAAAGTGACGTCATTGGAATACTAACGTCTTTCAAATTCAAAATTAGCTATATTATTACAATGCTTCGCCACATTGAAATAAAAACTGGTCTACTAACCTTGACCCCTGTAAAATTTCTATAACAAGCGGACAACGTTGCTTACAGGTTGGTATTTTGTTATTTTTCATAATTCTGGACAAAATATTAATTTTAAGTTTCAAAAGATGAAAGAAATAAAAAGTACCTTTTGTCAAATATATCACATCAAAAAATTACCGTTGGATATGTTTTATGTACTACATGTATGTATGAAGCCAAAACAAGGGTGCGAAAAGTGACTGTCGTCGACCTTAATATAAATATGTAGCTGGTTTCCTCTCTAAGACTGTATGTCAAAATGACCAAATGTTTTACATCCAATAGCCGATGATTAATGTTCTCTAGTGTTGTTAAACAAAACAAAACAAAACTTTAAACTTATAACTAAGAACATTAGATTCCCAGGAAGCAAGCAATCACCACTGTGTCAGGATATCAAATTGCATATTATTTGCAGAAGGGAACTGGCTTGGATATTGTTTATATAAAGTGGCCAGCGGTGGTGGACTTGGTCATAACACTGCCTCAGCATTTTAATCAGTTTCATGGGGTCTTTAATTTAATAATAATAAGATTTTGAAATAAAACTCCCAATTTTGGGGTAAAATGATTCTAAAATTCTCAAGAGTCAAAGTCCAAGCTTCGAGTCAAATTCTAGAAATAAAACCTATACCTATATGTACATGTGTATAGGTTGCAACATATTTATTAAGTTTACAATTTATAATTTATTATCGACACACTTGCAATTGTTATTCATTTATATCACTTGTACTCCTACTGTTAGGTGGAGACTTCATTTTATAACTGAACAACACTCATCAATATTGATTCAGATTTACATGTAGTACCGGTAGTGGTGTTTTTGTACAGTAAGATTTACATGTAGTACCGGTAGTGGTGTTTTGTACAGTAAGATTTACATAGTACCGGTAGTGGTATTTTTGTACAGTAAGATTTACATAGTACCGGTAGTGGTGTTTTTGTACAGTAAGATTTACATAGTACCAGTAGTGGTGTTTTTGTACAGTAAGATTTACATGTAGTACCGGTAGTGGTGTTTTGTACAGTAAGATTTACATATACCGGTAGTGGTGTTTTGTACAGTAAGATTTACATAGTACCGGTAGTGGTGTTTTTAGTACCGGTAGTGGTGTTTTTTAAGATTTACATAGTACCGGTAGTGGTTTTTTGTACAGTAAGATTTACATAGTACCGTACAGTAAGACATAGTACCGGTTTACATAGTACCGGTAGTGGTGTTTTGTACAGTAAGATTTACATAGTACCGGTAGTGGTGTTTTTGTACAGTAAGATTTACATAGTACCGGTAGTGGTGTTTTGTACAGTACAGTAAGATTTACATAGTACCGGTAGTGGTGTTTTACAGTGTACAGTAAGATTTACATAGTACCGGTAGTGGTGTTTTTGTACAGTAAGATTTACATAGTACCGGTAGTGGTGTTTTTGTCCAGTAAGATTTACATGTAGTACCGGTAGTGGTGTTTTGTACAGTAAGATTTACATAGTACCGGTAGTGGTGTTTTTGTACAGTAAGATTTACATGTAGTACCGGTAGTGGTGTTTTTGTACAGTAAGATTTACATGTAGTACCGGTAGTGGTGTTTTTGTACAGTAAGATTTACATAGTACCGGTAGTGGTGTTTTTGTACAGTAAGATTTACATAGTACCGGTAGTGGTGTTTTTGTACAGTAAGATTTACATGTAGTACCGGTAGTGGTGTTTTGTACAGTAAGATTTACATAGTACCGGTAGTGGTGTTTTTGTACAGTAAGATTTACATGTAGTACCGGTAGTGGTGTTTTTGTACAGTAAGATTTACATAGTACCGGTAGTGGTGTTTTTGTACAGTAAGATTTACATAGTACCGGTAGTGGTGTTTTTGTACAGTAAGATTTACATAGTACCGGTAGTGGTGTTTTTGTACAGTAAGATTTACATAGCAGTAAGATTTACATGTAGTACCGGTAGTGGTGTTTTTGTACAGTAAGATTTACATGTAGTACCAGTAGTGGTGTTTTTGTACAGTAAGATTTACATAGTACCGGTAGTGGTGTTTTTGTACAGTAAGATTTACATAGTACCGGTAGTGATGTTTTTGTACAGTAAGATGTTGTGGAGAACAAAGTACAATTCTCAAGTTTCTTGAGCAATATATTAATAACCTTTTTTTCTTTTTTTACATTTTAATTGAAGATTTTTTATTTACATAACAACCATACATAGTTCAAAAATAAATACATACATACACATATTTATAATTAATAAACAAAACTTTTCACATCCACTCATCTACAAATGTATATACTAAAAGGCAAAAATTATTGTGACATGGATTGTTTGGAGTAATAAATTTGTGAATGGATTTATGGATGTAAACCAGAGAAAATGTGCATGAAACAGCTCGAAGAAATGCAACCAAGCAGTTGTTACAGCGATTGCATGCTTTGTGGAAGAAACATGGAATATTCGGGAGAAATCCTGTCCAGTGTTTACCATAAAAGGCCAGACATTCAGTTGTAAATCATTGCCGCTCTGTGCAGCCTTCAGAAGTCCAGAAGTCAGAAAAACACCATTAGTGAACTGTTTGATGCAATTTCGTCATGCCACGCCTCAGTAAAAATGACAGATGGCGAGTCATAGGGATGCTTGAATCTGGGACCTCGCAGCCTGACGTCACACGTCAATTCAATGTCCACAGAAACACCATATGGCACTTATGGCAACGATATCAACAAAACAACCAGGTCAGGGACCGTCCCTGTAGCGGCCGATCACCCGTGACAAACCCTCGCCAAGACACATGCAAAACAGGCATTCCCAGGAACTTTCTCCAGCGTTTAGTGGCCTCAATGAGAAAATGGTGCCAGGCCTATATCAATGCTCAAGGTGGAAACACTCACTACTGACTGTGTGAACTTCGCTCTGGACCCCCTCTAATTATGTGGCTCATTTGCATATGGCAGGTGCGCCCTTTTCTTGAACTATTGCTCGTTTCCATACCTTCGGACATTTCTCTTTCCATGTTATAACGTTTCATACACGGCAGTAAAAACCTATCATCAATTATCTTTGTCTTTTGTGTGTCACAATAACTTTTGCCTTTTAGTATACATACATGCTTAGTACTTCAATGTAAATTTTACAAATCCCAAATACTATTGGAAATGAGTTTGTTTGTTTTGTTTAATGACACCACTAGAGCACATTGATTTATTAATCATCGGCTATTGGATGTCAAATATATGGTAGTTTTTTACACAGTTATAAAGAGGAAACCCGCTAAATTTTTCCATTAGTAGCAATGGATATTTTATATGCACCATCCTACGGTCTTTGATATACCAGTCATGGTGCACTGGTTAGAATAAGAAATAGCCTAATGGGCCCACCGACGGGGATCGATCCTAGACCAACCATGCATCAGGCGTACACTGGACTATATGTCGCGCACCCAAATACTATTGGAATTTCAATATAAAGTATGTATAGAGTTAAAGAGATTGAAAGTGAAAAAAAAAAAGTAATAATAAATAATAAAATTTAAAAATTTAAATAAAATAAAGAAAAACCTAAAAATATAAATATATATTTAAAATAATAATAATAATAAATAATTAATTTTAATATTTAAATAAATTGAAAATAATAATAAATAGGTTTTAAAAATAATAATAATAAATAAATATATAATATAATATATTAATAAAATAAACAAATAAATAAACTTTATTTAATGAGGGTGCCAGGATAAGCCACACCAGCCCGTGACCCACTGAAATAAAGGAAAAGAGTGTTGTAGATCGATCACCTCAGACGCAATCAGTTCCAGCCCGTGTTTCTGGCGATGTTTTTCTTTGTCTATAATGACCTTCAACTCTGGGTCATCATCAGCGAGAGATTCATTTCCCGTCCACAACGCTCGTGACTTGGAATAACTTCGAATAAGTCTGGTCACTGACTGAAACATAAACCATATTCACAGCTAGGTGTATGAACAATATGTGAAATGGGGGTAGGGGTGCACATACCCCCCTGCCCCTGGTGGATATGATAAAAATAGCTTAATACCTAGATGTCATGACATTTAAGGTGACATGTATATATATATATATATAAATATATATATATATATATATATATATATATATACACCTCGTCATAAATATCGCACCACCCAATTTTGTTCACTAAGTAAAACTGGATCTTCAGCCTCATAAAAATGGTCCTTAGAAAAGCACATTAAACTGTTTATATGGCCTCATGTGAGCGTTCAGTCAGAAAATTTACAACACAAGACCGAATTTGAGCACTAAATGAGGGTTTAATTGTAGCAAAGTAAAGTTCACTAAAATCACCGTAAAATACGGTGAAATAAGTATGGCTGCCGGGGTCGTTACAACAGACACACAACACAGTTCACATTTCATTAATGTCAAACACACTAGTAAGGTCCACAATGACTGGCTAACTCAGTATCTGGTGTAACCGCCTCGCACTTGGATAACATGTTCTACACGCCTTCTCATGCTTGTCACCAGACATCTGATGCTCTGTTGAGGGATCTGCTGCCACTCATCATGCAATGCATGGGTCAATTCCTGAAGGTTCTGAACTGGAGGATCCCTTGCTCTCACCCTACGTCCCAAAATGTCCCACAAATGCTCAATAGGATTTAGGTCTGGACTTCTGGCAGGCCATGGTAGTGTCTCAATGGCTTTGTGTTGGAGATGCTGAACAACAGCTCAAGCACGATGTGGTCTGGCATTATCGTCCATGAAGACTGGACGTGTGGCGAGAGCATGGTTATCGAAATGAGGCACAACAGCACCGTCCAGGATCAAGTTCTGGTACATCTGTCCATTCAGTGTTCCGGGAACTGTGATGAGGTCAAGTTTACAATCATAGGAACAACACCCCCACACCATGACGGATCCACCCCCAAATGGAACCTCAGCTTGAATGTTCCTCTGATCATATGCTGTGCCTCTCTGCCTCCAAACTCGTGCCCTCCCGTCTGTATGATGCAGCAAAAATCTGCTTTCATCGGACCAGTGGATCCTTCTACATGTCCTCAGGTTCCAGCGATTACGTGCTTGGCACCAGGCTAAACGGGCATGGCGGTGCTGATTTGTGAGGAGTGGACGTCTGATTGGTCGTCTTGCTCTCAATCCTGCAGAATTTAGGCGTCGTCTGATGGTGCTGATGGACACTCTGTTGTATGGATGCCATCCATGTCACAGCTGTGTACAAGTAGACTTTGGGCTTCGTCTGGCTTGGCGTACGAGAGCACGGTCTTCCCTGTCATTGGTTTTTCTGGGACGTCCAGACCTCGGTGCATCCTGATGACAGTGTGATTAATGTTCAATTGTGTTCCAATAGCACGACATGACATACCAGTCTGGTGCATACCAATAATTCGCCATCTTTGGTTCAGAGGCACTGGACGCTTGGGCATTTCACTGGTTGGTCAAAATAAAGCTTAATTTATGCCTAAAATCAAATTTTAGCTGTGTCTGCCAACATAACATACACCAAAAGAGGCTATGTGCATACTGCATTGTTAGCAAACCGACTCCCGGATCAATCATGCTCGACTGAGCATGCACGTGCAGCTCGGAACAGGGTGTGTTTGTGATATTATGTTCACAGATGTTGTAGTATATTAAATATATACTTGTAGTTTAAAAAACCGAAACTTATATTTTCTAATTTTACTTTAAAATGTGTGGTGCGATATTTATGACGAGGTGTATATATATATATATATATATATATATATATATATATATATATATATATATATATATATATATATATATATATATGAAGATATAAACCATTTTCTTTCTAGTTTTTAGTTAAAGCCATTATTGTATGTCAGTAAGGGCTAATCGTAGGCCTGCTATTTTGCTGCAAAACGTGACTGATCCTTATGAAATTGTATTGGGTAGATCCCATTGGTTTTTTTAAAAACGCGATATACGCCAATTTAAAAAATCACTTTTACTGAAAATGAAAAATGGATATATCGCATTTTGTGCCTAAACTCTTCATATATATATATATAAAGGAAGGAAGGAAGGAAATGTTTTACTAATATTTAACGACACACTCAACACATTTTATTTACGGTTATCAGGGGTGCACAAATCAGTTGTCTGTGCACCCGGGACAAACAAAATATGTTGCTGGCAACCATTCTTTGTCAAACAGTTGCCCAACAGGCAACCAAGAAAATCATAAAACAAATAAAATAAAAAAGAAAACTCCACTACACTCGACAGTCACGGGCAATTCAAAAGTATCGGCACTGACAACTTGACTGACAGGCGATATAAATATTCATCCTAACACTGCCATCCACTCAACATCCACCGTGTATTATTTTGGCAGGAGGCGTTTGTTAAAGTCATATGCCAGATATTTCATCCCCAAACTAGCTGGTTCAGGACTGCTAATTCTCGCTACAAAATATTTCATATTCACCCTAAAAACTTTGTTGACGCATCCCAATACTGACAACTTGTGCTTACCAAGTGTGAATTTTTTCGACACCATCTGGCAAGCTTTAGTCTAATTAATAATGAAATATTTCTTAAATATTGTCATTATTAACTTTACTTCAAAAAGAGTTCTGCATTTTGTAAAAAGTGTTTTTCATGTTTTAAGTTCTTCATATTTTCATGAATTAAATTGTATTTTTGTTAAATGGTTTAGTAATTACTATCGTCAATATAAAATATGTATTTGGTAACGAAATAATCCAGATAGGGACAAACTAGTAGATAAAATGTTTGGTATTACTGAAAATGTGATCAGGCCTGCTACTCTTGATCATCACGTGTACACTGTTTCCACACTTTCTCACTCTAAGGAGCCGTTCAACAATTAAGCAATTCCTGTGGCATTTTGCGTAATGGGAATTGTACTCGTTATTGAATGGTGCGGGTTGTTTGTTAAAAATTATGTATTCTTTTAAAAACAATGTCTTGTAATATTACTTGTGTTTAATTTGTTTTATCTCCTACACAGAGGTTAAGCTGTCGTTAAAAATTTGCGCTGAATAATGTTGGCTAAAGTACGTCACAATCTTTGGGAATGGATGATGCACCCGTTGAAACGAGTATTACATAATTTTTGAGTTTGTTCAAGCCCTTTTTTGGAGGGGGTGAAGTGTATGTGCACGTGCGTGTTTGTGCGTGTGTGTGCATGTTTTCCCCAGCATTACACAATGTTGTGATAGGGAGGGATATAAAAGACTGATTTGTGTCTGTCAGGTAATTGTTGAACTACTGTCATAGCCCAAGCGAAGGAAGGAAATGTTTAACAACGCACTCAACACATTTTATTTACGGTTATATGGCATCGGACAGCCCAAGCGAACATGAGCTGTAGACAAATAATGTTAAAAAAGGAATAAAACTAAACTGATAAGTAATGATAATAATAAAAACATTTTAACTTAAATTTCTGTTTCATTTTAATGACAGTTCAAAATTATATTCATAAAACTTTTATGAAATATGTGGGCAACCATCACAATTTCACATTTGTGCACCCTGAGTTATATAGCGTCAGACATATAGTTAAGGACCACACAGATATTGAGGGAGGAAACCTGCTGTTGCCACTTCATGGGCTACTCTTTTGGATTAGCAGCAAGGGATCTTTTATATGCACTATCCAATAGACAGGATAGCACATACCACAGCCTTTGATATACCAGTCATGGTGCACTGGCTGGAACGAGAGGTATATATATAATGTCACAACAAGTTAAGGACCATGCAGTATCACATTTTACCTTACTTTTTCCAAAATTAAACGAAAATTCAGGTGTGATGATGGGTAATAAAAAGTAGGTTACTGACTTGAATAAAGCATTTCAGATTGCACGTATTTAAGCCTTTTACTCATTCCATTCCAAAATTTATTTACATGCTCATATACCACTAAGGTTTCAAGCATGTCTGTCCTGGGCTTAATCTCTGGCCTTTGCCAGTGACTAAGTCCAGGACGGGGGGGGGGATTGAGTTTGATATGGTCGGAATTTGGAATAAGTATTTAGTAACGTCCAGCGACTGCGCAGACCGACTAGTAGACACCGAAAATGGGCCATGTTCTGACTGGCTGAATTTCGATTCCTTCGGATCTAACTAGAAAAACCTAAGTCTACGGAGAATAACTGCGCCTAACATCATGTCCGGACTAAGAATTTAAACCCAAAAATAAGTTTGACTGCTCGGCCGAAAAGGTTTTAAGGTGATTTGAGCAACTGAACGGGCACCAAAGTAAAATGCGTTGGACTATTTATAAAAAAATAAACATAAGAATTTTGAAGCTCGATCGAAAAATGTTTAAAGTCCAACTAAGCCCAAAAAGGAGGATACCTGTCCTAGGTAAGGTTGGTCTACTTCGGGGAGCCTGGAGTGTCTCGGAGTGACGGCAGCTGTTCCTTGATTTGGCGCAAGTTCTTGATTACCAGGGAATAGTTGGGGCTGCAGACTGCTTTGAGCATCCTGTGGATCGATCTGTTGTCGAGCTTCCAGAACAGGATGCACTGCCTGTAGATCCGGTCCCTTCGGTGCGTGATGACTATTCCCTTAGTTCCACTGAAGATCTTGGAGTGGAGCTCATAACTGCTGCCGTCATCCAATGTTTTCCAGTTGATGTTGAGAAAACCTCCCCGAAGTAGGTGTGGGTCAAGCGTGTCCCCCTGCATGTACTGATGCAGTTGACGGCGAAGTCCACTGATGGAAATGGTCCATTCGTCGTCAGCAGGGGGGGGCGGCTTCCGGCGGCGGCTTTGACTTCGCTGGCTGGGTGGTCGGTGATGTCGCTTTCCTTTTCGTCGCCGGAACAACAAGTCCATGTGGCGACTCAACGGGAGCGGTCGGTATAGTTGACCGCTGCACCGGAGTCGTCGTCTTTGGGGTGGAGGTGGAGGTCGGTGGTGGCACACTTGTCCGCTTGAACATCAAGATGTCCTGAGTGGTGTAGGGCCGTTCCGGGGGTGCGGGAGCCGTCGGCATTCGCGTCCTCTCCGGAGAACTCGGTGGGGGCGGCGACACAGAAGGGACCGCCTTTTACTCAGCTTGTTTAGTTGCCAGTAGAACGAGTATGGCAAATGCATAACAAATCCAAGATCACTGGTCTTTTGAAAAAAAAAAATTCATGTTTCATTAGGGTTAGGAGGGTATACATTTCTTTGCGATCTGGCTTCGGATAACCATGCCACCAAAATGTAAACCGAGCATTCTGGACTTTGATCGAGCCCTGCCATTTCTGAATGATAGCATATCCATGAAACAAGTAGCGAGATGCCTGCAAGTGAGCAATTCCATCATCCTTTAACTGCAAAAGCGTTTCTATATGACTGGCACAGTGAATGGGCTACCCCTCTCAGATGCAGTGTCTGTGTGGCCCTTAAAACTACATTCCCTGGAATATTTTTATTATTTAAGCATATAGAACAGAAAATCCAATTACGTTTGGTGCATATATGACGCCGCACTCCACATTGGTTTCACTACGCTGGCTTATCCAGGTCAAAAACAAAGCCAGTATTTTTAAAGTGGGACACTTTTGACGGGCTCGTACCGATCTCGGTTTTCATTGGCTTATCACAAGTATAGAATTCCCCAACAAGAGATCATGTGAGATTTCGCAATTTTTGAACAAATTTAACTGTCTTGATTGAGGGGTCGTTTCATATCTCCAAAACATATTTATATCCATAGAGGTATGGTACAACACCTTTCCAGGGGTCGGTGAGTGGGGGATTTGCCTTGAAATTTTGACAGTGGCCAGCTGTTGGCATACGCGTTACATGTAAGGGGGTGTTACTAATTACGTAACGCTCTAGGGGTAGAGGAAGAGGGTACTGTGTTCGATTTACGTAACATTTTTCAAGACTATATGTTATTTTTATTCATTACTTAGACCTAAAAAGGTGTTTTTTGGAAATGCGCGGTCAGTCTAGGATCAATCCCCATCGGCGGGTATACAAAAAGACCATGGTATGTGATATCCTGTCTGTGGGATGGTACATATAAACGATCCCTTGCTAAAAAAAAATGTAGTGGGTTTCCAAGGCACTTGTGCAGGGATTTCAGCGGGGTTGGGGTTATAGACTGTGTTGAGCGAAGTTTATATGGGGCCATGCTCCCAAAAAAAATAAAGTTCAATTTTTTTTAAGCTTGGGCAAGTAAGGGTTTCGACCTCCAATACCCTCCCCCTGCACATGCACCCGATTCCTCTCTAAGATTATATGTCAAAATTACCAAATGTTAGACATCCAACAGCAGATGGAAGGAAGGGTAGGATATGTTTTATTTAATGACACACTCAACACATTTTATTTACGGTTGTATGGGGTCGGATGATTATTAAATCAATATGCTTTATCTTTGATGTCGTTAAACAACCCCCCCTACCCCAACTTTACCCTTTCCAAATGAAATAATATTTATTTGAATTTGTCGATTGTAACACGTAAAATTAACAAGTGAAAACGTTCATCGTCTACTTTAGTATATTTTATTTTTAAAATACATACATGATTAATGTGTTACTAGTATACAAACTAAACTTTGAAAGTTCTACTAACGGTTTATAAAATATCAATTCTGAAATAGGAAGGTACGACTGTTGATAATATGTTGTCAAGATCAAACCGGTTTTAACTGAAGACTCTAGTACCGTATCCTCAACCGAACGTTCTTCGTACAGCGCAAGATTTCTCTTTTAATTTTTTGAGACGAACCCTACAATTTGAAATCGGCAAACGCACGTGTTAACTGAAACTGACAACTGGCTGTCATTTGTGCTTTGCCAAGCTATGGCGGCACAGGCGACGAATCAAGCGTATACATTTGACGATATCCGTTCATAGCGAACACACACAACTTTTTAAAAGTGCATTTGAGCTTGTATTTCACATTTACACATGATGTTATAATATAGTAACCAGAGAATGTAACTTTAACTTGTTGTGACTGGATAGTTGTTGTTTTTTCAAAATAGAGGTGGGGTGGGGATGAAATTTTATTTTGTATTTTATATGTTCAGGACATTGGAAAAAAGTGAACACACTGAGGCAAAGTATTTTACAGGCAATTAAAAAACAAAACAGCTCATGTGTTCAGATGGAAAATAAAAAAAACCAGTCAGCTTTTTTAGCATACCACTGGGTAGCCCAGAGTCAAATGCCAAGTGACTACCTACGGCAAGTATAGGCATGTACTTTGTAGGAACCAAACAAAGTTTGTTTCGTTTAACGACAACACTGGAGCACATTGATTTATTAATCATTGGCTACTAGATGTCAAACATATGGTTATTTCGACATATAGTCTTAGAGGGGAAACCCACCATTTTTGTGGCTAAATCTAATTACGGTTCAAGCACTCTGTCCTGGAAACACACATCAGCTATCAGGGTGTAGTGGGTGTCCATGAGTACTTCAGTACTTGGGCATGGGCCAAGTCTGGCAAGACTCAAGCCCATTCATAAGACTTGAGTACCCGTGCAAGGAAGATTTATTTTTTACGTCACTTTGCCACTTGCTTGCAGTTGGTTATATTAAAGGGCTATTAGAATACAATGACATGATTTGGCACCTGCTGAAATTAAGATGCATAATGCTATTTTACTTTATAGTCTTGTTATCATCTAGTATAAGTATCAGGTACTCTGGTCCGGTTCAAGTTTTACCTTTGAATACTCAAGTCCAATATTTTGGACATGTGAAGGCTCTAGTAGTCAGGGGTGTAGAAAGTACTCACCCACTTGCCAAATGCGAGTAAAAATTCTGACGGACGAGTTAAAAAATGCAACTACCAGTTACCAGTAAGCTAACCCAGTACCTATTTAAATGTTTTTTGTAAAACTTGATTGCATGGGGAAAATGTCGGGTATACCATTTGGATTCATTTAATAAACATTTTATAACAAAAAATTTTAAAATGTTTCGCTTCAGTAAATGTCTGTGTCATTTTAAAGAAGTTTACACCATATAACTTAAAAATTAACATTTACTTAAATTAAAAAAAAAATTATTGCCTTGCTATATAATCGCATGTCATTCATCAAATTTTAACACGGACACAAATATAAATCATTTGCGGCGTTGGCATTTTTAACCAATGAACCATCAGTGTTATGCCTCATAGTCCGTCCCATCCTACAAAAATGTTTTTTTTGTAAATAATTTCTGTTTGGTTTGACGTAAAACGAAAAGTAAGTGTTTTGAAACCAAGAAAAATGGACTAATTTAGTGTGCAATTTATAAAACTATCAGCTCAGAAATAGCTAACTTGTAGTAAATTCCATAGTATGAAAAGCGTTCCCTGTGAAGCCTTGCGGGAGGGGGCGGGACGTAGCCCAGTGGTAAAGCACTCGCTTGATGCACGGTCGGTTTGGGATCGATCCCTGTCGGTAGCCCCATTGGACTATATCTCGTTCCAGCCAGTGCTCCACAACTGGTGTAACAAAGGCCGTGGTATGTACTATCCTGTCTGTGGGATGGTGCATATAAAAGATCCCTTGCTGCTAATCGAAAAGAGTAGCCTATAAAGTGGCGACAGCAGGTTTCCTCTCTCAATAGCTGTGTGGTCCTTAACCATATGTCTGACGCCATATATATTTATTTTTTCTGACGCCATATAACCGTAAATAAAATATTTCCCTTCCTTCCCTGTGACAGTATGTGTGGGATGGTATTATTGGTAGGGCGATTAGAACCTTTCATTTCCCGTTTTCATATAGATAGTAACAGTTTTGAACAAAAAGCAACAATGCATTAAAAAGAAGAAACTGTTTTCACACTAATTATCTGTAGGTGACAAGGTGTCAATCATAGTGCATCGTGAAACTTACACGAGAAGACAACATTGCAAAACAGATTTAAACGCACAGAAGATGCCACGATTCATAAATGTCAAGGTCGTTCAAAAAGCTCCCATCAGTAAAATAGAGTTATCCCGCTTACATGTATCAACACTCGGCACTCCTCGGCCAATTCTACGACTCAAACCTCGGATATGTGATTTGATATGAAAAGGAAAGGAAAGCAAGGAACGTTTATCTAACAACCCCAAACCTATTTACTAGTTTGGTGTCTAAAATGCATGCCTATTATATACTAATGTATCAACGGGAAATCCGCTGCCACCAACAAGGTATGCATTTCCCGACAAACCGGTACATTTGTTCTTACCATAGTACGTCCCATCCTCCTATAAAGATGTTTTTTGTGAATAATTTCAGTTTGGTATGACGTAAGAAAAACAGTAAAAGTGTTTTGGAAAAAAAAAAATATATATATATATATATACTATTTTTGTATGCAATTTAGAAAACGATCTGCTCAGAAATAAATAACTTGTAGTAAATTCCATAGTATAAAAAAGGCGTTCACTGTGGGACAGACTATACATATTTAAGCTTAATAACTGTAAAAAAACAAAGAACGTTGTTTTTGTTTGTGTGTCTGTCTGTTTCTTTGGTTTTGTTTTTATTGCTTACTTTTGTTTTTGCTTTTTTTTTTAAGTGTTCGGTCCGATTATTCGAATATTGAATATTCGCTTGCTAATTTGATATTCGAAAGAGCATTTTCAAGTATTCGAACGTCACTAGGTGTTTTAGTCGTACGAGAAAATGTACTAGACAGCAATTGTCATGAAACTGGTGCCATTTTACGACTTTACATGTCCCACTGATCCGACAGTCTTGTTTCGTATATTTAGCATAGATTTCCACGTTCCTATGTATCTTTATATCAAATGCGAATACATACACAATATATTTATTTCGTACAAAACAAAATCCATTTGAAAGAACAATCACTAGGCCTATAGTTCACTGGTGTAACCAGGATTTCATAGGGGGCAACCCACTGTTTGATTGGGAGGGTCATTGCCCCAGTGCCACCCTACCCCCACCCCCGCCTCGCTATGCCACTGCTATGGTCCAGCTCAATCATGATTAATAATAATAATAATTATTCAAAGAAATTAACATAGAATTTACATGGAAAATGGTAGCACTGAATGTCTCCCAGTTAGGGGCTATTCAAATATTACGTAATGCTCGAAGGGGTGGGTGGGTGTAGGTCCAAACGTTATGTAGCGTTACAGATTATGGGTTGGTGTATTTAACGCGTTACGTAACGCAATTTTAAATTTGTTTATAATATTTAGGGGCCTAACGAAGGTAGTTATAGCTAGGCATATATATACAATATATAAGGATTATAAATCGAGTTGAAATGCACTTTCCCAAATGGCAAAACAGTACGTTAAAATTATATTACACCCATCGCATGATTTGTTTGTAAGTGGGATGGTGTGTGTGGAGGGTGGGGGGGGGGGGGGGGGGGTCTCGAAGTGTTACGTAATATTTTGGGGGTGTATGGTCTAGCGTTACAGGGGGGAGGGAGGGTGTCTAATTTTGACAAAAATAGCGTTACGCAATATTTGAATGGCCCCTTAGTTGTAATTTACATTACATGTATGTACATGTAGTGTATACATTATACAAGTATTAAACAAAGGGAAAATCACATTATTTTAGTTGTAAAGGTGTGTGTGCATACAAACTTAGCGTATTTTCAGACAATTCAAATTCAAATTATAAATCACTGTCTCAAAATCCTTCTTCAATTATTGTTTTAAGGGTGTAATCTACGTGATAACGTCTGTACACCTATGCGTAGTATTCTAACTAAATTGTATGTTTTTCATAAATTAGTCGTGTTCAATACATGTACACCATTACACAATATCACATGTTACGCTTTTCCTATTAAAACTATTTTATAATATATAAGATCTTGTAATCTATTAAATGTTATTTTTTAGCTGATGTGCTTTTTTCGGCTTTTTTTATTTTATCGAAAACAGTGGTTGCGTTATCTTTTCATAATGAATGGTCAGTCAGCGCGTTTTTGTCCCTCCCTGTTTTACATAAATCCCTATCTCAGATTAAGGTACGTGTAAAATAATTATATGGTGGAATTAAAGTTAATTATATATATATATATATATTTGTATATTTGCGGTATTTATAGCATATTAGGTGTTTTAGTTATTTGCTTAAATAGTTGTAGTTACGACAATTATTCATGATTAAATTAAATGCGTCATTTTCGACCAACAGTATATCAAGTAAATTTAAATATTTATTCTGAAAGAACCATCACTTCTAAAGCATTTCAGTTTTGCAAATCACATATTTATTTTTAAAAAGGAGAAAGCTTGTAAATAGAAAATATTTAGAAGCAAACATTCAAAAGGAATACAAGTAGAAGTACGTATTAATAAAACCACCGCTTAAACAAAATATTACGTGAAAAAAGTTATTTCACTTTTGTTAATAATAATACGATAAATAAAATCACCAATTGAACAAAATAATAATGTGAAAAAAAACTACTCTGACTCGTGAAATCCTTGTTTTCTTTGACCCACCCCTGATTTTGTGTGACCTTATCTGGTGCAGGGTTTGTGCCAGAGGGTAAAATGGGTATGGCACCATACACAAATATTTTTGCAGAATTTATTTTTTAAGTTAATGTTTTGACAAAATTAATTACTCTTATCATTAGTGTATGATTTTCTTAATCCTAATCCTAATCCTAAACTTAACCCATTTTTGTTTCTGAGGGAGGAACCACCTCCCCATTCACCCCCACCCCACCCCCCACCCCCATCCCATATCTCTGTAGACTGTGGTTGTATTCAATTCCATAGAGCCATACCCAAACATTTCTATCTGGCAGAAACACTGTCGTGGTAGTGCTCCATGTTGTTTGATGATGGTGCATCAGAATCAGACGACTTGTCCATACAAAACCTCTTGTTCTAGGCAAGTATTCGTTCCTCGTGAGTCATCAGAAAAGCTGATGTCATGTTGTGTGCAGTGTTCTTTCCGTGTTCTTTGCGCCATGGGAGTCCTTTTGCAGATAGTTCCTGGTTCTGCTGCCTCAGGGTGTACTTCACTAGTTTCAAGAATACCTGGTTTATCAGCTAATGCAACAGACAAACCAGAATAGTTAAGCAAACTGAAACTGGTATCCTTTAATGAAGAAACTATGTTTAGCAGCTTATTGGTTTGGGATACACCGGGTTCAAGTGAAGCTCATTCAAAGGATATAGGGTTTACATTTCCAATGAGGGTGTGTACTGAATATCAAATCCAGAAGTAGTGAACACTATACCATGTCCACCTGTTGAGCATGCAGGATTTTCTCCAGGTTATATTGAGTGAACAGTAAACCCTACAGCTTCTGCTGTGCGTTGGGTGTACTCTCCGGGTTCTGTTGTGTGTTTAGTGCACACTCCTGGTTTTGTTGTGTATTTGGTGATCTCTCCGGCTTCTGTTGTGTGTCCAGTGATCACTCCAGGTTATAATGTGTGTTCAGTGATCTCTCCAGATTCTGTTGTGTTCCAAGTGATCTCTTCAGGTTCTATTGTGTGTTCATTGATCTCTCCAGGTTCTGCTGTGTGTCCAGTGATCTTTACATATTATGTTGTGTGTTAACCGTACTCTCCGGGTTCTGTTGTGTGTTCAGTGCACACTCCTTGTTTTAGTGTGTATTTGGTGATCTCTCCGGGTTCTGTTGTGTGTCCAGTGATCTCTCCGGGTTATGATGTGTGTTCAGTGATCAATCCAGGTTCCGTTGTGTGTCCGGTGATCTCTCCAAGTTCTATTGTGTGTTCAGTGATCTCTCCAGATTCTGTTGTGTTCCCAGTGATCTCTTCAGGTTCTATTGTGTGTTCAGTGATCTATCCAGGTTCTGTTGTGTTCCCAGTGATCTCTTCAGGTTCTATTGTGTGTTCAGTGATCTATCCAGGTTCTGTTGTGTGTCCAATGATCTTTACAGATGATGTTGTGTGTTAACTGTACTCTCCGGGTTCTGTTGTGTGTTCAGTGCACACTCCTGGTTTTATTGTGTATTTGGTGATCTCTCCGGGTTCTGTTGTGTGTCCAGTGATCTCTCCGGGTTATGTTGTGTGTTCAGTGATCAATCAAGGTTCTGTTGTGTGTCCGGTGATCTCTCCAAGTTCTATTGTGTGTTCAGTGATCTCTCCAGGTTCTGTTATGTGTCCAGTGATCTCTCCAGGTTCTGTTGTGTGTTCAGTGATCTCTCCAGGTTATGATGTGTGTTCAGTGATCTCTCCAGGTTCTGTTGTGTGTTCAGTGATCTCTTCAGGTTCTATTGTGTGTTCGGTGATCTTTCCAGGTTCTGTTGTGTTCAGTGATCTCTCCAGACTCTACTGTGTTCAGAGATCTCTCCAGGTTATGTATGATGTGTGTTCAGTGATATCGGTTTCTGTTGTGTGTGCTAAATTATCTGCGTCTGTTGAGAGTTATATGTCATGTTCAAGTTGTCATGATCATTGTATGTTGTATGTGTGTTCTGTGATGTTCTTCTTCAGGTTCTGTTGTGTGTATTATGTCACGTTCAGGTTATGTTATGTGTGCCACGTCATGTTAGGTTTTGTTGTGAGTTCTCTGTTATGCTCAGGTTCTGTTGTGCCGTGGTATGTGCTGTCCTGTCTGTGGGAAAGTGCATATAAAAGATACCTTTCTGCATTAGGAAAAATGTAGCGGGTTTCCTCTGATGACTATGAGTCATAATTACCAAATGTTTGACATCCAATAGCCGATGGTTAATTAATCAATGTGCTCTAGTGGTGGTGTTAAACAAAACAAACGAATAAACTGTCGCAAGTGCTATGTTACGTTCATTTTCTATGGTGATTATATTCTCGTGTTCAGCTTTTTGCTATGTTATGTTCAGGTCTTGTTGTCATTGATGTGCCAAGTTCTGTTGTGTATGCTACATATCATGTTCAGCTTATGTTGTGCGTGCTATGCATATTCAGCTTCTGTTGTGCGTGCTATGTTGTGCTAATGTTTTAGTGTGTGTGTTGTGTCATGTTCACGTTCAACATTCTGTTGCTTAGATTAGCTTAGTAACTGGTTTAACGTGCCCATAGTCCATATACCACTAGGGTTTCGAACACGGCTATCCCGAGTCCGGCCTCCGATAGGATCGGGGGTCTGACTCAGGACAGAGATATTCTGTTGCAAATATGTGTTAACTGTAAACTTAATCAAAGTTCATAGATCTTGTTATCGTCTATGTTGAGGACATATTCACTTTATTCGCCTTTTAACCTTACATCTGATTACACGGTCTTTTGTTACTGGACTTTGTCCTTGATAACTTACAATGACGTTTGTATGTGCAATATTGTTAATCCATAATGCCTACATTGGGGCAATCCTGTAGATCTTCAAGGGCAGCTGAAAGGCGGAACTTGATCACCGTAACATATAATTAAATACATGTACATCCAAAATCATTGTGATTATGCTTGCACGTTGGTCGTATATGCCACATACAACATTATTATGAATTAAAATTGTATCTACAGATAAATAGACCGGGCTCTCACAACGACAAAAGTCATATTATTTTTAGGATTCAAGCACATAAATATATTGACATAATGCATGCTCTATTGTACTTCGCATTTGTAATTTCTATCACAGACCGATAACAAAGAATACATATGTGTCGTATTTGGCACATACGACCTATGTCAGACATAATTATATAACGAACTGTATTTTAAAAGGGTGTACCTACCACACACGACCAGTTGTGTTCACTTAATGGACAGCAAGCAAATTGGAGGAAAGTCGTATGTGTCAGTTACGTCTATTGTCGTGCAAATTGGTATCTGTGTGTGTGTGTGTGTGTGTGTGCGCGCGCGCGCGCGTCTGTATGTATGTATGTATGTGTGTGTGTGTGTGTATATATATATATATATATATATATATATATATATATTTAAAGAGTCAGTATATGAAGTATACTAAAGCTGGTCAGTCATAAACTCGTAGTACATTATGGACTGATGATAACGTAGATTACTGATTTAATAGAGAGGTTTCGCTCCACACCGTTACTGTTACAGATATAGTGATATAGTTCACCACTATGAGTGTAGGTGGTGACGTCACAGCAGTTTGCTTCCTGCTATTTACGATTAAAAGGCCTACTACATGTAATTACATTCAGGGGCTAATATATAATAAATAAAATAAAATAATTTTTGAGAATGCCGTCACTAACCGTGCGATCTGTGAAACTAGCTAAACGATTAGTACTGTTACCGAATCACATTGGGTGGAATTTTCGGAGCCTGTTATTTCTTAGACGCAGGTGTTTAAGCATTGTGCACAAAACAACAACACTTTATTTGAACTCAGATCGCAGACAATAATACTTGAGCAAATAGCTACTACTGCATGCACAATACATATTATTACAGCCCTATAAATAAATAAATAAATAAGTAATAATAATAAATAATAATAAATAAATAAATGGATTAGCATGCCATTGCACCCACTCCCACCCACCTACCCCCACACCAACCCCCTCCCAACAAAAAAAAAAAGAAAGAAAAAAGAAAGATTTCCTGGATCCTCCACTAAGGATACACTGACTGCATTAGCATTAAGACCCTGCAACAGGTTTAGGTATTATTGCTTCTTTCTTCGTATGTAGCGATATATTTCGATATCTACATGCGTATTGCGATACATATTTTCAATATATTGCGTAATGTGTTGTGTATAATTACCATTGGTTACAACCATACATATTCATACAATGGAAGATATGCCCCTTTATTAAATGATTACTGTTGTCAATTGTTTAATTGGGTGGGAACATGTTGAGAACCCTTTCGAATCTGTCACAGAGGCACGCTGATGAATAACACGATATGCTGCGATGTCAGTTTGTTAATGGTTCAACATTGATGCTAGATTTAACATACATGTTTTATTAAACAAGCTTTGCAAACATTACTTAATTTATCTAAGTGTTATTATTATGTTCACACTAAACAACTTGGTGGCAGATAAAATTAAAGTTTGTTTTGTTTAACGACACCACTAGAGCACATTGACTTATTAATCATCGGCTATTGGATGTCAAACATTTGGTAATTTTGAGATATAGTCTTAGAGAGGAAACCCGCTACATTTTTCCATTAGTAACAAGGGATATATTTTATATGCACCATCCCACAGATAGGATAGCACATACCACGGCCTTTGAGATACCAGTCGTGGTGCTCTGGCTTGAACAAGAAATAGCCCAATGAGCCCACCGACGGGGATCGATCCTAGACCGACCTCGCACCAGGTGAGTGCGTTAACCACTGGGCCACATCCCGCTCCTGGTGGAAGATAATGCGACACATCTACGCATAGTAAGTGTTCCTGTTAAACAAATGTTATCCGGGTTGTACTATACCAAATAAAATTCCATAGGTGACAATGTTACCGTATGTGGTTTTAAACACTATGTGCAATATATCAACCAAACTACTCGTAACTAGCTATATCAATACTACAACCCCCATCCACACAAAAGTATTCACTGAAATAAGTGGAACCTTTCATAGCTGATTTTTTAATATAACTGGGTTTTTTTGTTTTGGTTTTTTAACAACACCCCAAGTTTCGCACAAAATTGTAATAATTAGTGTAACAGGCAGAGAAGCCAGTACCCTCTGGGCCATATCCCTTCACAATGGGCATTTTGCAAAACAGTGCCTAGTTTATAGGACGACAGTCACTCCTGGGCCCCGTTCCACAAAGCGATCTTAGCGCTAAGATCATCTTAAGTGCATATGCTAGCTGTGCAGTTATGGTGATCTAAGGGCCAAGACCGCTTCGTGGAACGGGGCCCAGAGCAAATCCTTTACTGCACACTTCAGCCTTCTTGCGGGGCGGGACGTTGCCCAGTGGTAAAGCGTTCTCTTGATGCGCGGTCGGTCTAGGATCGATCCCCGTCGGTGGACCCACTGGGCTATTTTTCGTTCCAGCCAGTGCTCCACAACTGGTGTAACAAAGGCCGTGGTGTGTACTATCCTGTCTGTGGGATGGTGCATATAAAAGATCCCTTGCTGCTAATCTAAACGAGTAGCCCATGAAGTGGCGACAGCGGGTTTCCTTTCTCAATATCTGTGTAGTCCTTAACCATATGTCTGACGCCATATAACCGTAAATAAAATGTGTTGAGTGCGTCGTTAAATAAAACATTTCCTTCCATCCTTCACCCTTCTTGCACTGCCACAAAGAGAAAGTTCTGCTACTCCCAGACTAGTTTCCTAAATCAATACTAGCACCGGGCATACATGTGTAGCTTATTGGAATAAGTACAGTTGTGGTGACACACTCATGAATTATTGTCAAACAGGGCCGAGGCGCAGCCCAGTGGTACAGCGCTCGCTTGATGCGCGGTCGGTTTGGGATCGATCCCCGTCAGTGGGCCCATTGCGCTATTTCTCGCTCCAGCAAGTGCACCACGACTGGTATATCAAAGACCATGGTATGTACTACCCTGTCTGTGGGATGGTGTATGTAAAAGATCCATTGCTGCTAATTGAAAAGGAATAGCCCATGAAGTGGCGACAGCGGGTTTCCTCTCTCAATATCTGTGTGGTCCTTAACCAGTTAGCACATGTGGCTCTGCCCTGTTTATTTGTTGAAACCAACTTAATATATAAACAGAGCACATACCTCCACCTTCCCACTTTTTACAGCGATGTTTTTTAAAACATATTTATACATGTACATTTATGTGTGTGCCTGAAGTGCTTGCATTGTAGGATTAAACCACAACAGGGAAATAATTATCTGAATGTACCACGACTGGTATATCAAAACCCGTAGTTTGTGTTGTCATGTCTGTGGGGGAAGTGCATATAAAAGATCCCTTGCTGCCCAAGTCAAAATTTACCAAATGTTTCACATCCAATCGCCGATGGTTAATAAATCAATGTGCTCTAGTGGTGTCGTTAAACAAAACTGCTCTAAAATTAAATGTTCGGTTGACTTTGAACTTTCACTCGTATTGGGACTGTTACTGTTTATAATGCAATAAACGGGTAATATCGTCCACCCCAACCCGCCAGCCTTAACTCCGATGGCTTAACCCCAACACCACCGAGCGTCAGTTAAATGGCGTTACGAGGGGCGGGACGTAGCCCAGTGGTATAGCACTAATCTAATGCGCAACTGGTTTAGGATCGATCCCCGCCGGTGGGCCCATTGGGCTATTTCTCGTTCCAGCCAGTGCACAGAGACTGGTATATCAAAGGCCGTGATATATGTTACCCCGTCTGTTGGATAGTGCGTATAAAAATATATCTTGCTACTAATGAAAAAAATGTAGCGGGTTTCATCTCTAAGATTACAAACGTTTGACATCCAACTGCCGATGTGCTCTAGTGGTGTCGTTAAACAAAACAAGAAACTAAATTGTATTACCAACTTATTATATAAACAAGTCGGACTTGATCAGTTAACCTAATTCAAAACCCAAGCTCAATAGCCGGTTGTCTATGGCAACGTAACAACAAACAACGCACGCGCCTTTCTTTTTTCTTTCGTTTCTGTTTGTATTAAACGCGCTTTGTGTCTTTATTCTCAGGAGATATACAAAAAAACGCCAAATCTAATCGATATATTACCTGAAGCGTGCAGTCAGTCAGGCGTTAATTACAGTGCACTCGTTTTGGCGAACTCCCAACAAACCAGATCACTTCTTTCGCGGAAGCAAGCAATAAGGAGTAACATACACAACACGGCTGTTCTGTTGAACCGTAGTGGCATTCCCCTTTTCTGGAGTAAACAGTGTAGTTTGAACTTTGGGATTGTGGAAGAAATCGA
The DNA here is from genome assembly GCF_016097555.1 of Gigantopelta aegis. Lineage (NCBI taxonomy): Eukaryota > Metazoa > Mollusca > Gastropoda > Neomphalida > Peltospiridae > Gigantopelta > Gigantopelta aegis. The sequence goes on from NC_054709.1 coordinate 23,240,443, forward strand.
ACACGTTATACAATACAGGTTAGACAAAAATCAATCTAAGAGACAACCTAACTTGGTATGTCAGTGTTTATGAGACGGAATGCATACCACCAGGCAATGCTACGGAAACGAAAAGACGATAACAATTCTGTGAAAAGATCGACAGCGCGAGTAGCTGCCGAGGTAGGCAGTCAGAGCAAAGCGTGTTGGAACGTGCAGGGCCGGCTTCGAAAGTCTAGTAAGAGAACGAAGGAATCTACTACGAGCACAGATCCATTAACGAGGGCTGACAGCACAGGCACAGCTAACATGGAAAAGACGTTGTGGAACAGAATTACAAGGAGGCTGAAAAGTCGCAGCGATTCCAGTTCCAAGGATAACAAGAATCGACGGTCGAACATTCTCACTCCGGAAGGTATCGAGTCTGTAGCGGTTCCACTCTTTTTCTTTACGATTATCGCTACGTGGTTGATCGGCCTTGTCGACGTGCTGCCGGAAATTTATGAAGAGTACGGGTCACGTGTTCTGATGTTCCAGCAGGTGTTCGTGAGTGTGCTGTTCTCGGAGATGATGCTCAACTGGTTCTGTATTCGCTACGTGGATTCGTCCATCAGAACCGTAAATGGTATAAAACGCGCTGTGAGACGCGTAATGCCCGTGAAAGACGATCGGATGGATTCGGCACAACTCGGAGAGCAAGAAGAAGAAGACCAATCTCCTTTCACCGTTGACTCGCGTGGCGTTAGGACGTATCCTTACTGGTCGAGATCGCCTTGTTTTAAATGTGACGTCATACGACCTCCTAGGTGTCACCACTGTGTTCTGTGCAATATATGTGTGTTAAAGAGAGATCACCATTGCTTTTTTGCCGGATCCTGCATCGGCTGGAGGAATCAGCGTCATTTTATTGTGTTTTGTTTCTGGGCGGCGCTTTCGTGTGCATACGCATTTGCGCATGCGCTGTACTTCATATATTATTACCTATGGTACAGTATTTCATACATGGACTTTTTCGTTCCGGTGACTGCATTAAGGTGTCTCCTAGGATACACGTCGCCTAAGATGACCTTGTACATTGCAGTGACGTCATTTCTGATTTATTTCTTCATCATCAGCTCAAATTTCTTTATCGAGCACATGGAACTGATCAGCGCTGGAAAAACCACATTCGAAGTTGACCGCGTCAGTGAACGGTTACAAATTAAAGACACGCGATCGTTTTTCGACAAACTGAAAGGCGTTTTCGGGAGGAATCCTCTGCTTAATGTGATTTTCCCGGTGCACTTCGTTTTCCCGCCACTTGACGATCCGATTGAATGGCCATGTGTCAAAGTTCACCGACAGCCTTGAATTATTGAAATTAATTTTAGAAGCAAAATTCATTTCGGTAAAATGTTCTCCTGTTGTCCGACTTGTTTTTAAATGCAACGACGGAATAAAGTATTTGTATTCCAATTTTCTTTTGTTTTTCTTCTCTTTTATTTTTATTATTTTAAAAATTATTCCTTTTTTTTTTCTTTTCTTTTTTTTATTATTATTATTATTTTTTTTTTATATTTTTTTTTTTTTTATTATTATTTTTTTTTGGGGGGTAGGGCTTTTACATATTTTAATTACAGCTACTTATTACTCTCTCTCTCTCTCTCTCTCTCTCTCTCTCTCTCTCTCTCTCTCTCTCTCTCTCTCTCTCTCTCTCTCTCTCTCTCTCTCAACTAGTATAACCCCGATTACGACTAAAATTACATATTAAATACCAGGGCCCCGTTCCACGAAGCGATCTTAGCCCTAAGATCACCGTAACTGCACAGCTAACATATGCACTTAAGGTGATCTTAGCGCTAAGATCGCTTTGTGGAACGGGGCCCTGGTCCCAATTTCACAAAACATCGTAAGCCTAGTTTTGCAGGTAAACATAAATCTACGACTAAACCACAATTCTTATTACTATTATAGTTCAACAAATATAGTTAGAAGAACACATATTTAATTTTCTTTTGTCTTTAAAATACTCCAGCTTCCGTGATGATACATTGTATGCGTGAAATTGATGCAAACACGTGCAAACGCACGACCGGTATAACTGCTATTATCCTGTTCAATTATTTAGACCCAAAGTTTTTTGCAAATGTTACGTTTATTTCCTATTCGATATTTGTTTTCTTTGCATTTACATGAAAACAAACCCAAACCCCGACAGGTTTTATATACAAATCATCATATAAAATGCACGAAGTTGACTTAATTCCACTTTTTAAAAATCTCTGTGTGTTCGGAATGCACGTTATTTCTCCTATAAATAACTAAGGTCATTTGCATATCAAAAGCATCATTCTATAGTGCGTTTCAAACTAATGTTCGGTTCTATCGTCCTATCCGCACAAATCGTAGTATGACCTATATTTAAGAAAATATCTGTAAACATGAAGCAGGCGCGGATTCAGGTGGGGAGTTCAAGTGACAAAACCTCAGTTTGAAAAAAAAAATGTATCAAATATTATAATTATATTGTGGAATACACAAGCGCGCGCGCTGAAGGGAGAGACATACATACAGAGAGAGAGATATATATATATATATAGAGAGAGAGAGAGAGATATATATATATATAGAGAGAGAGAGAGAGAGAGAGAGAGAGAGAGAGAGAGAGAGACGTCATTTATGTAACGACGCACTCAACATATTTTAATCTATGGTTATATGGTTATAGGGAGAGAGAGAGAAGAATATGGTATGCATGCGATTGGTGGAGGTGTGACCCTCTGCACAACCCCAACTCCACTTAAGGCTTCTTTTGTATATGGAGCGGGACGTAGCTCAGAGGTAAAGCGTTCGCTCATGGTAGGTCGACTGATCGATCCCACATGGTGGACCCATTGGGTTGTGTCTAGTTCCAGCCTGTGCACCACAACTGATGTATAAAGGCTGTGGTATGTGCTATCCTGTCTATGGGATGGTGCATATAAAACGTCCCTTATTGCTCATCAAAATTGCTTATCGGAAACAGTGGCCCATGTGGCGGTAGCGAGTTTCTTTCTCACTGTCATAATGCTCCTTAACCGTTTTGTCTGACGCCACATAAACGTATATCAAATGCGTTGAGTGTGTCGTTAAATAAACATTTCTCTCGTATGTATGTGTAGTCTATATGCATTTCTAGTCGATTAGTTTACATGTTGTTAGGTTGTTTGATAGTGAATGATATGGAAATAAATTGTTTTTGGTGTTAAAGAGTTCATGCATACATTAAAGTAATACTCCTGATGGGTATGGAGAAATAACTTAATCAGTCGACAAACTCATTTCTTCATCACTATCTTCGTTAAGGGGGACTATCACAGGGGGTATTTTATTTCTTATAAAACTATTTTGTTTTCTAAAATCTTCTTCGATCTTTATTACATGTTTAACTGCGTCAGAGAAGTGTGCAGGTGTGACAGAGTTCAATGCATGTGCAAGTTCTCTCCGCACCGTGGTAATTTTACCATCATTATGACGAGCTATGTGCCCTTTGACTTGACTCCAGATCAGTTCTATCGGATTGAGTTCAGAATGTCTTGGCGGCAGTCTTAGACACAAGTGCCCATGGCGTTCAGCAATATCATGAGTAACAAATTGCTGTGCACATTTGTTACTTTTCACAATTTCATAAAGAACTGGCTTTGTCATGTTACTCTCAAAAGGTATATTTTTGTTTCGTAGCGACGACTGAATTTCTTCCTTTTTAGCGTTTAGTGCAGGACATCGTGTAATCTCAGTTAATTTGTTGTGGTAGCTTGCGTTATCCATGACGATAACAGAAGGTTCTGGTAGAGAAGGCATAAGTTGTTCTTCAAACCATTTGATGAAATTGCCATGATTCATCTCACCATGATAGTCTCCGTCTGTGTTTTTTAGCCTCAAAGATCAATTCACAGCCATCTATCAATCCATATTTATCACAGCCAGCATGACAAATAATAAGTCTTTTTCCCTTCCCAGTCACCGAACAGAGTTTAGGAACTCTATCAGCAGCGTCTGATTTCGGCAGGTGATTGGCGGTACTTGTGCTCGGGTGGATATCTGTCCAGTGGTGGGATGTTGTGTGGTTGACATTCACCCAGGTCTCATCTTGATACACTACTAAATACCCCTGTTCTCGTAAACTGGATATTTCATGGAGATAAGACAGTCTCCTGTCTGATATATTGGCGTCCTCAAAAATCACTTTTCCGGTTGTAGACATATGTTGGTATTTAAAATCGAGGTCATGGAGTGTTCTTCGTAAAGTTGATATGGATATGTTGATTCCACATTCCTCCCTTAAATCCACGTTAATCTTATGTAATGTAGGTAATTCGCCCTCTCTATAAAATCTGTATACTCGTCGTCTAATAACATCTTTATCAAATAAATTGATGAGTTTTCGGTCGCATTTTTTAACAGTGATTTCCGTGCTCGGATTCGTAGAGCTTAGATTTTTCACAGTTCTTTTTACTGTTGAAACCGAAACTTTAAGTGCAGCGGCAACTCGATCGACAATTCGATAAGAAGCATACCTAGGTCTACCGCGCTGATATTCATCTTCACAATAATCGAAAACGTTCTTAATACACGATTTTACATCAACTGAAGTGTTTTTCGATTTACCCATATTTTTCCTCAAATAACAATAACAAGAATGTCGACTAATACATTTTCAATGAATTTATATACCCTACCTAACTTGTATTTTACGTGGTTTACACATTGCTACAATAGCACGTGCAGTCATAGATCGAAATAATGATGTTATTGACCAAGCAATGCTATCGTATTTTGGACATTCAGGGCTGTGTCTGCGGGATGAAAAAGTGCTTGAACCCATACGAGTCCGAACAATAGCCCTTTGGTTTTTTGCATTACAAATGTAACACCCCACCCCCAAACCCCAGCCCCTAGCACCACCATAAATACTATATATATATATATATATATATATATATATATATATATATATATATATATATATATATATATATATATACGTATGAGTTCCCAATTTAGAGGCAAATTAAATAACATTTTTATTATTATTTGATGTTGGTGGCCTTTGACATTTTATTCCCCCCCCCCCCCCCCCGGTCTTCTGGGTCCGGCCCTGCATTAAATTTATTTATAAATTTGGAAAGCACATTCCTGCGGTGTGTGAGGTGATTTGTGTTTATTACTGTGCTACACCTCAGTTGTGTTAGGTTAGGTATGGTATGCTAATATATAATTGATATAATAAAATAAAAATACATAATACATTAGCTAAATTGATTAAATATAATGCACCTACAAGAAAGGGTTACATGTTCTGTTTGTTTACATCTATGTTTAACGGAAAGATTAGACAATGCTGTTACACCCTGCAAAACAATAATAACCTTTATTTAGTGAAACAAGCTATAATGGCCTTCACGTAGCCTCAGATCCCAATCTTTTGATATGCAAATGACCTTAGTTATTTATAGGAGAAATAACGTGCATTCCGAACACACAGAGATTTTTAAAAAGTGGAATTAAGTCAACTTCGTGCATTTTATATGATGATTTGTATATAAAACCTGTCGGGGTTTGGGTTTGTTTTCATGTAAATGCAAAGAAAACAAATATCGAATAGGAAATAAACGTAACATTTGCAAAAAACTTTGGGTCTAAATAATTGAACAGGATAATAGTAGTAGACGTAAACTTAACGATGTTTAGTGAAATGGGTTCAGGTTGTTCTTCTTTAGAATCGGGGTCTGGCTGTATGTCTAGTGTGTTTCTGGTCGAATTTTACTACCCCCCAACAATTTTGATGTACGAGATTACGAAAAAAAAAACCCCGTATATACGAGTATTAGCAAATAACATGAAGCTTAACAAATATAAACATGTTTAAAATACAGAACACTGATATCAGGCGCGTGTGCAGGGGGTGGTGGGAATTTGTGGGTCAAAACCAATTCCTGCTAAAGCAAATTCTTTTTTTTGTTCTTTAATGTATTTTTCAGAGGAGCATGATTCGACTCCTCCCCCTATAGGGTGTATACTACTAAATCAAATCCCATAGACGACAATAGTAACACATATGGCTAAAACTCCTACCTGCAGCGTATCTATCGAAATAAATACCACGGATATAAATACTTCCACCCTCACTCTTAAAGTAAATCAGAAAAAATTGGGGGTCAACCTGTTTATTTCAGAGATAACTGGTAGCGTCTATGACTACTCTAGTTCCGCACAAAATCTAAGTGTTTTTTTTTTACAGGTACCCTATACATGTTTCAAGCACAAGACTACTTGACACATAGTGTGGGCGTCAAGTGAGATTTAATTGTTGCGATAGTTCCGAAAGGGTTCAGGTGTAGAGGGACCCCAACTGACCACAGAAACCCAATTCTTAAATAAATATAGTGCGGGAGTAAATTGGGGGCGCTACTGAAATTACCCCCAAAATGGGATTTAATTGTTGTGAAAGTTACATCCTTGGAACCAAATGTAGAGTATGCTCACCCGATTCAGAATTACCAATTTAAGAAAAAAATATTGCGGGAAAGTGCACTTAAGAAGAGGTCAAATGCTAATTAGTGCTAATTAGGGATTTAATTGTTGTGAAAATTCTATCGAGGAAACATGAGTATGTAGATATTTGGCTAACGATTATTAAGCAGCAATTAGATACGCTTGGGCTAAGTTATATATGGAAATCGACCCATACCCGTATCTGTTTTTATTACATAAAGAAAGACTATTTCATGTATTTAAACAAAAGTCCTACAATATAATAACAGGATTACAATATAAACACTTAATAAAGGAATATCAATTACAAATATATCTGACGAAGCCAATTGATTCACGTAATATAAAAGAAATAACAAAAATGAGAATTTGTGCACATAGGCTAAACACTGAAGCTGGTAGGTACAAAAATAGTGAGAGAACACAAAGGGTATGTACATTATGTAATATTAATAACATTGAGGATGAGTTTCATTTTATTATTCAGTGTCCACGATACGAAACTTTAAGAAATAAATGTATTAAGAAATACTATTCCAGTGCCTTTAAACTAATACAGCTCTTGTCAACTACAAACAATAAGATAAATTACCTTGGCAAATATTTACTACAGGCGAACAAAATGAGGGATATGCTATTACTATAAACAACTTAATATATCTATATTTGTTGCTAATTCGCTGATTGTCGATTGTATATATATATATATATATATATATATATACACACACACACACACACACATAGATGCATAGATAGATATAGATAGATAGTTTTTGACAGTATGCCTATATGTGTATGTATTTATGTAAGTCATTCTCCACCATTGTTCCATACTATTGTACATAATATTGTATTTCATTGTTATAATGCTGATAAGTTGCAAAACTTAACGCAATAAACAACTTGAACTTGAACTTGAAATCCAAAATGCCTCTCACTGAGCCCAAATCTACAACTTAAGAAAAAATATTTTGCTGGAAAGGCGTCTTAAGAAAGACTCTAATTAGTGCTAATTAGGGATTTAATTTTTGTGAAAGTTCCATCCTTGGAACCAAATGTTAAATGTAGAGTATGCTCACCCGATTCAGAATTACCAATTTAAGAAAAAATATGGAGGGAAAGATAAGATAATGAGGTAATTTCATCATTTCGTAACTGCATTACGAAGCATGTCGTATGGTATGCTGATGCCAACATAATACGCATTGGTTAAAAACATGCAATTGTATATAGGTCATTAGCCATTTTTGCACTAGGCCTTTGACCGATCAATCTGATCTTTTTAGTGATGGATTGATCTTATCTAGAGAGCTTTGCTTTCAATAACCGGAACCGCCGCTTATCGAAGATGGCCACTATTACCAGCCATATTGAATATGGTTTCCTGTGAATAACGTAAGAACGCCGACCCATCAGCCTTAAATATTTGTGGTTGATTGCTTTCAACTAGACGGATGGCGATTTCGATAGTGCCTCCACTCACAAAAGATGGCCACCACATGTCAGCCATATTGAATTTAGTTTCCACTGGATAACACAGGACTGCTTTAACTGACTGACATGAAAGTTTTGTTGTGGATTATGCTCAACTCCGGAAAAGTTACTTTTGATAATCTGCATGTATCCTTTCTCGTCTAAAATGTCCACAGCATAGAGTAGGGGCATATGTAGCAAAAATAGGTCCCGTGGGAATTTCATGTTAATTTTTGAAACCAATGATATTTATAATCACTATTTTAATTGTATACAGGTTCGGAAAAAATATGGTTCTAGTTTTTCTGATGAATATCGAGGTCTTTTTGAGATCACTAAAGGTCACCACTTTAAATCTGTTCAAGGCACTAAGTACAATAAGGTGTCACTATATGGGCTTTAAAATATTGACATCTAGCATGTTAAAAGAAAGGAAACCATGTAAACTACACTAAAACATGCATGTACATATTTGTTTTGTTGTTGTTAGGGGCGGATATAGTAATTTGAAGGGTGTGTGTGTGTGTGTGTGTGTGTGAAATATTCAAACTACCGGTACTAGATGTCATATTTGATCAAATTCACCACAAAGTTTGCACAGTTTCTTTTAAAAAAGTGATATTTAGTGTCTGTCAAAAAGGGTCTGTTCAGTGTAACGCAAAAGTAAGGGGTGCACACACTTTTCTGCTAGTGTGTACAATGTGGTCATTGACTAAAACGCAAGTAAGTTTCCTGAGAGTGTGCGTCATCTTGTCACCGTAAAATAGGTTTTTCAGACTACTAATTGGAGACCATCCAAAAAGTTTTTTTTTTCAAAATCAGGGATTGTTTTATCACCCCTGCTCCATGTACACCTTTTGTACATTTGAACATTACCCCCCCCCCCCCCCCCCCCACACACACACACACACACAATTTAGGTGTAAAGTGATTTTCCACGCTGAAAAGTACATCGGACACAATTAGGAGCACAGACTGCATCCATCGGACACTAATAAAATAATGTATTTTCGCGTATGTACCCCCTCCCCTTGCAATGCCCGACCCCCCCCCCCCCCCGCCCCATTTCTAGGAAAATGTACTTTATAGATTGCTCCTTGTTGCAAGACAATATATATTAAAGATTTGGTTTTTTAAAAAGAGTTAATAACAAATAGTTTTCGACCATGCAGCATGTTGCAATACAGCAAATACTAGTATGTCATAAAGGTGGTTTCACCGCTTGTACCGCCAGGATCTGCTTGTGTAACATACTGACATGTCTCTGCATAATAAAACACCCTTGAATCATTTCAACACCATTTCTTACAGCGATATAAATGGAATTTTCTACCTGCATTAATGGCCTACAGTAGAATTGTCCACATTGACTTCTACCTCTCCGTGGGGGCAGGATCTTACTCAGTCGGTAGAGCGTTCACCTGACGTGTTTGAGTCGAACGATTGAATCCCATAGGTGATCGCATGCTCTGATTGGTTTGTTTGTTTGTTTGGTGTTTGTTTGTTTGGGGTTTTTTGTTGTTTTTTTGTGGGGTTTTGTTTGCTGTCTCAACCGGTGCCCCACGCCTGGTACAACGAAGGAAAAGTATAGCGGTTTCCTCTTAGATTATATAACCAAATGTTTGACATTCATTAGCCAATGATTAATAAATCAATGTGCTCTAATGGTGTCATTGAACAAAACAAATTTTAACTTTCTAGATCTATGTCACTCCAACGCAAGGCATATGTCGATTTAGTTGGTAATGGTAATTATGGAATACTGCATTTTCCTGCATGCTGTATTACGATTAAAACACTCTTCCCGTGTTCTGAGGATGCTGGTCTGGTTAAACACTCTTCCCGTGTTCTGAGGATGCTTGTCTGGTTAAACACTCTTCCCGTGTTCTGAGGATGCTTGTCTGGTTAAAGCACATCAATATGTATTAACTATTGCCCCCCGCCCCCCCCCCCCCCCCCCCCCCCCAGTGGTTTCTTTCTCCTATCAATGAACAAAAACATTTTGCCACAGCAGCCAAAGGAACCATGGCAATGAAAGACACCTGTCAGATCCTAGACTTCAAGACATCACAGATGTTGCTGCTATGGCCAGAATCATGAAAACTGTTCATTGTGTGTATTTGGATTTTAGAAAGTCCTTCATTAACAGCATCACCTACTTAAATATGTCCGTACTTGACAAGAAATGTAATAAATTCTGGAACAGTCTTCCTTCAAGAAAGATGCTGTTGTTTTTTGGATTTATTATAAACTGGAAGTCATTTGAAGAAAAGATTATTCATCTTGAAACGATCTGAGAAACAAGCCATTCCTTCATAAATATATCATACTTGTCCTTGCTCATCTTAATAAATCTGTTCATCATATCATTGAAAGCTTGGACTTCAATGCCTCATCAATTTGCTGTTTTTTCTAAATATATTTTTCCATATGTCCTAACCTGACATCTCCCAGAAATGTCTTCTGGGTGTGTTTTGTCTGTTCATGGTGTCTGAAATATTTCAACTTTTGACTGATCTTCATAGATTACTCCAGCTCTACTACCACCTTTCATAGAAGCATTATTCTGCTAATGGTCCTGGTCAATTGTAACAGCAGAGAATGATTATCATGTGGGGTTTTGCACTGTGAAGCACCCTGCCAAAATTCAGCATATACATCAACATTGTATTCATTAAGTGTCACCAAATTTTGCAAATGGACTGAAAATCACCTAGTTTGTTTTGTTTCAAGAAACTAATAATGATAAAATACTTATATACAAAATGACGTTTGCTTTTCAAATGCTCAGAGAAAGAGCATTATTTTTATTTCCAGCTGCAGAACTGGAAAACAAAACTGGAACGGGGATCATGATTCAGCTTTGTGATTGCAGCAGTCTTTGACAAGATGTGTAATGAACTTACATATGTAAATATGTGCTATTCAGTGTGTAAATAACAATAAATGCGTTCAATTCTGACACCTACACTGGCTTTCATAACAGCCAAAGTGGCCATTTTGAAACATGGCTGCCACAACAATCACCAAATAAATCTCCAATGTTCCTATTTCAAAAATAATTCCTAAGATATGTTCTAAAATGCAAAAATGGCATGTTTTTATCATCAAAGACACACATACGTCCGTGATGGTAATGGACCGGATGATGATGTTAATATTGAGCGAAACCTTTTAGTTGAAATGCACACATAATATTTAAGGACAGGTAATACAGTGTTCTCACTATAATACAAAATGTCGTATATTCCCTTAATTTACCTTAGAAACAGAGATAATTTAGGCATATATAAATTTTATAATATAAACTAAATCCGCATATGTTTTTAGAAGAAAAAAAGAGACGTTTTAAAACTATATTTAATTAAAAATGGCTATTAACATGTTTTATGACCCTGTATACCATATTCATACATAATATTGACTTATCTGTACAATCCTCACCGCGAGCTATCCATTGATATAATACATGTCTATGTTCTAAAGAAAAACACCTCTCACATTGATGCTTTAAGTCGATTTTAGGTACAACCTTGAACAACGTCAAAATTACCTTGACCGTCATTAGAAAAACATGGAACCATATTGTATTGTAATTTACGGTACATACTATAACCAAAATTAACATTCAAGTTCCACGGAATTGCATATGCCCTAACACTAGCAGTTAAAATATATTGAATTCAGTTCCTGCAAACTAGAGGCATGCCATTTTTCCACATGACGGGTCTCGGTTACAGTCACACCCATCTAACATTTTTTAACCGGGTGATGTTCCCAGATTGTCAGTGACCTTGTTGTTACATGTGTAAATATCCATGTTTAAGAATATTTAAAGGCTCAGTCCGTTTGCAATCACAAGGGGCCATTCAGATATTATGTAACGCTCGGGGTGGGGGATGTAGGTCCAATATGTTTTCTTAAGTAGTGGTTTTGGGCTCAAATAACAAAGGAATTTTGGATGGAACTTTCGCAACAATTAAATCCCTAATTAGCACTAATTAACATTTAACCTCTTCTTAAGTACACTTTCCCGCGATATATATACATATATTTTTTAAAATTGGTAATTATGAATCGGGTGAGCATACTCTACATTTTACATTTGGTTCAAATGATTGAACTTTCAAAACAATTAAATCCCTAATTGGCACTAATTAGAGTGTTTCTTAAGTAGCCTTTCCCGCAAAATATTTGTTCTTAAGTAGTGGATTCGGGCTCAGTGAGATGTCTAAGTAGCAATGGAATTTTAGATGGAACTTTCACATTTTGGAGGTAATTTCAGTAGCCCTATTTACTCCCGCACTAGACTTACTTAAAGGAAGGGACAATTTGGCCTGGTATGCATAGTCAACGATATATAATGCACATTATTGCTTAATATCAACAAGTATAATCGTATACTTAATTACTAAAACGGTTAAATGTGACGGCTATTATATATAACGGGCGCAGCCATTTTGTACTATCCCAGTGAATACGCCCTCTGGCGAACTGGTGGTTACGTAATACCTAACGTGTCACGTCAGGAATTAGTCTTCGAACTGAACAAACAAAACATACCTGATTTTTGCGTATGCATCGCAATATTCTGTAATAATATCCATCCCAGTAAGCCAGCAACAAGTATATATTATTTTTCAATACAAAATAAACCACCATTGTCAAAGTGTTGAAATAACTGTATTATGTTTTGTACATAAATTAACCCATGTACTGAAATAATAATCGGAGTGTTTTCTTGGTTAATTGGTCTTTTAGACGGTTCCCAGACACTGTGTCTAGACACACTAAAAGACGTGTCTCTTTATTAAGATCACAGGGTATTGTGTGATAACCGCGCGGACGCCCCTCAAATCGTAATGGACATTATCAGCCGTCCTGCTATATTACTGAAAGTAATTCTGTAAAACCCTTGATTAAGTAGACTTCCCCATCTAAAATCACAAAACTTACCAATTACGTAGTCCCAAAGAAAAGAAAAGTATCACTTGGGTATCGTGAGTGGTCATTTTCTCGAACGAACCCTACCAACAGGCCTAATAATATGCATTTTTTTGCTTTGAATTTTTTAAAAGAGAAAAATACTAAAACTCCATTTCGTTCTATTGATGCAAAATGAAATACATTTAGAAAATTTGTTTCTAATTTTCATTATTATTCATACTTACCTAGTACTAGCACAACAACTATGCTATACAACCTGAGTCATCTCCTCCACGGCAGAATTGTCTTCCCTTGCCGGATGTATATCCATATCCGCGCATGGGCAGACCATCGTCCTCGATTCAAAGTCCGTAATGACCGAATCCAGGGAAGACCTCCTAGGGGCGGGTGGGAGGTTACCGTTGTTGTGCTAGTACTAGGTAAGTATGAATAATAATGAAAATTAGAAACAAATTTTCTAATAGTCTTATTCAACTTACTGTACTAACACAACAACTATGCTATAACGGACGTGATTTAACACCGTTAGAGCACATGAATTCAACATTAATGGGAGGAGGTAAGAAAACATGAGGACTTACCCATTCGACCAACGTGAATCGTCTCAAGTAATGACAAGGTGTAAGACAACCAAGACATACGAGGTATAAAAGTCTAAGTGACTATTAAATATCAATACCCGAATTGATAAACATCTTCCACCCCCCGCGTGAGGCAAAACCATCTCACAAGTGAAAGGAAACCACTAGACTGCCCCAGATAGCAACCACACCCTTTCCCCAAAAAGGTGGCTCAACTATCTCCCGACACGACCTGTACGAGCTGCCTACCGGAATAGAGGTCTCCCTCGTCTCGTGGCTCGTCGTACAGAAACAACCTGCTGACCAGCAATCACCGACTGGATACGTCTAGTACCATCGGGACCAACTGCCATGTCCCGAAAATAGAAGCGGTCGAACGTATGTCGACCCTTCCACACTCCTGCATTCATCACCTTGATAATATCCAAGGAATCGTGAAAATTCAGGGAAGCCGAGATCGCTCGAATCTCATGAGGCCGAACTGAGATGTTCCGCAGAACATGCTCTCCTGCCGTCTCATATGCCAGCTTGATGGTTGCAGCAATCCATCGAGACAATGCATTCTTAGTAATATGTCCCGGCTGTTTAGTGTAAGAAATAAACAGCCTCTTCTTCCCACCACGAAGAAGTGTAGTACAATGCAGATAATACTTTAATGCCCTGACCGGACAAAGGAGACGGTCAGAATTATCAGAATGCAACGTACGAGACAAACTTTGAATGATTGCCGGAGGAAACTGCTCTCCTGGCATCTGGTTCTTAGCCACAAAGATGGGATCAGTCCGCAACGTAACCGACCCATCCGAGTTATAATCGACCAAATCATGCAAGAAAGCATGAATCTCACTAATACGGCGACAAACAGCAAGAGAGACCAGGAAAAGTGTCTTCCAAGTCAAAAGTCGAAGAGTGGCAAACCGCAATGGCTCATAAGGCGGACCCTTGAGTGCATGAAGAACCAGAAAGACGTCCCATTTTGGCAAAATGGAAGGCCTCTCAACCGTGTATTGCAAAGGTTTGAGTAAATCATGCAATACGAGATTCGTGGAAAAGTCTGTCCGACCACACTGCCTGAGAGTAGTGAAGATGGAAGAACGATGACTTTTGACTGTCTGAACTTTAAGCTTCCTTTCCTGGACCAAGGCCAGAAAGTATTCAGCTAAGTCATTGACAGTAGGTGATAAGGGATCGAAATCCCGTTCACCTGCCCAACGAACCCAAGCACTCCAGTGGCATTGGTAAACTCGCTCAGTTGACCGGCGCTTCGAAGAGGAGACGAGTTCAGCAATTCGTTCCGAAAAGTCTCTGTCTCGCAGGGAAAACTCGACAACCTCCACGCGTGAAGCCAGAAGACCTCCGGCTTCGGGTGCCACACCGGCTGCTGCAGCCGCTGGCTGAGCAGATCCGGAAGGGGTGGCAAGCACACCGGCTCCTGCACTAACAGTGACAGAAGCTGAGGAAACCATGGTTGTGCTGCACAACCCGGCGCCACGAGCGTCACTCGACACGGTTGCATTCCGACCTTGGCCAGAACCTTGCTGAGTAAGATTGGTGGCGGGAAGGCATACAGATCCAACCCCGTCCAGTCCATGCTCAACGCATCGTACTCCAGAGCCAGAGTATCGGGAACCGGTGACACAAACACCGGTAACTGGTGGTTCAGCCTGGTCGCGAACATATCCACTTGTGGACTCCCCCACAAACGCAGAATCCTGCCTGCAACCACCTTGTGCAACATCCACTCTGTTTGGACAGGTGAACGACGACTCAAGGCGTCCGCCAAGACGATGACTTAAGAGGGAATGTGTTTTGCCGTCAACACAATCCCCCACTGATCGCACAATTCCTGGATCTCCAAGGCCCTGCGACTCAGTGACTCGGACTTGGTGCCACCCCAACGATTGAGGTATGCCACGACTGCCGTGTTGTCGCACCTCAACAAAATTCGACGATGTCGAATAATGCTCCGAAACTGGAGGCAAGCCCGGCGAACGGCTTCCATCTCCAGCAGATTGATATGGAGGCTCCTTTCGAAGGCACTCCACACACCTGACAGATGTTGATCCCCAAGATGCGCACCGTACCCCTCTAGGGAAGCATCGGTGAACAGGACCAACTCCGGAGCAAGAGGGTGTAAGGGAATGACCTGGGACAAGCACTTGTCGACCAGACACTCTTGGATCGTCTGCACGAACCAAGGCCCCACCGGAATCAACGTATCCCAACAGCGGCCGTCCCACACACGTGAGAGATGCCACTGGAGAGGTCTCTTGAATCGTCTGAACTGCACATTCAATGCAGCCAATGACTCGAGATGTCCCAACAACCCGTGCAGCGTGCGCACCGAAATGCGCTTCTCCCGAGCAAGACGCTGAGCCAGCGCCGTGAATTTGTGGAGGCGTGCATCCGTCGGTCGAACGGATGCCTCCACAAGGTGGAAGACAACTCCGAGATACGTGAAAACCTGAGCTGGCACCAGCTCCGACTTCACCCAATTGGGAATAAATCCCAAGCGAAGTATCATGTCGATGACAAGACTCACGCCCGTCAGACATGCCTGCTGAGACGAAGCTGGAATCAACCAGTCGTCTAGGTAGTTGTGCATGCGAATGCCCAACAAATGTACACGGCCTACCACAGCCTTGACTACAGGAGTAAAGGCATGAGGACTCGTGGCCAATCTGAACGGCAGCACTCGAAACTCGTAAGCTTTGCCGTCGAATAGGAAGCGCAGGAACTTCCAAAAATCCCGATGAATCGGAACATGCAGGTAGGCGTCTTTCAGGTCGATTGACGCCGCCCACTCCCCAACCTGGAGTAAAGCCCGGACAGACTGCACCGTCTCCATTTTCATGGAAGGAACAACCACGAATGCATTCAGCGGCTTGAGGTTGAGAATCGGTCTCCACTCGCCATTTTTCTTTTGAGCAAACAACAAATGGGAGTAAAACCCCCGGGAGTCCAAATCCATCTGGTGAATGGCACCCTTGCCGAGAAACTCGGCAATCATCGTTTCCACCAGAACCCGCCTGTCGGACGACGGCATCGGAGGCATCTGGGGAGAAGAAGTGAGAGGGGGAGCCGAAGAAAAGGGAATCCGATATCCCTCCTTGACGACCGACAGAACCCATGGGTCCAGGTCTGGCAAGAGACGCCATTGTGTCAGAAAATGACGTAACCTGCCGCCCACGGGAACGTCTGCTAACGGCACCTCCGTTAACAGTTGCCGGTCGTCGCAACACCCTCACCCCGGCGGCTTACCACTCTTAGGTGCCGTGCCCTTAGCGGTAGCCCGAAAACGTGCTGCCCTCAGATGAGCACGATTCTGTTTGACGGGGGGTGGCGCCGTCCCAGATTGCCAAGTAGGAGCAGAAACCTTAGGATTCTGAACCCCCTCAAGAAAAGCTGGTTTCTTGGAGGAAGGCGGGCGAAACGCAGCAGCACCGGAACGGCGCTTCCGAGCGTTACCAGGCTGGGGCAGGGGAACGAACTTGACAGACTCCTTATCCATGACAAGGCTCAAGTCCGACCCAAACAGCAAGGTCTCCCTCACAACACCGGTAGCCCGTAGCCCAGACAAGTAATGATCGCGTCGCAACAAGAGATTGTCTGCCCATAAACGCCCAGACATCTGGGCAATGTGATGCGACGCCTTCGCGGCAGCCGCCAAACAACCTCGAGCCATCGGGGGAAGACTCGCCACAGCCTTATCCAACCCAAAAAGGAAGGTACCTAGATGGTTGTTCACCTGAAAGAGAAGTTTCGATAACTTCTCCATCATCTCTAGGTCTCAGATGGCGACACGTACGAAAGACGCCGGACGACAATCAGTCTTAACCCGAGCAGAAACAACCGCAGCATGGTTCAGGAAAGATGCGCCCAACGTTTGGTACGAAGTGGGGGCCACCAGCTTCGTACCGGGTAAGAGTTTCCCGATGGCTAAAGCCGCCGGAAACTCTTCCACCACCGCTCCCATGATACGATCGGTGCCAGCGATCAAAGTATCAATCTCCAGTAAGGATTCGTGTGCCTCCTGGGCAAGCGGAAAACCAAGCTCCGGCCACGGAGCCTTCACCACCAGCGATCGATTTCCAAAAGAAACGCCCTGAATAGTGGGAACAGCCACCTCCGCTGGGAAAGCGTCAGCGCATACAAGTCGGACTTCGTTACTTACGAATTGCAGAACCGTTGCATAATCGAAATCTTCTGCAGGCGGGACAGAGGCATCGACTCCCGCCGCTCGGCAATCCGGATCGTCCGAAACCTCTTCCGACTACAAACCGGAACCGGAAGGCAAATCTTCCTCGGAAGAGACCTCCCTCAAAACCGGCGGCACCGAAGACCGCGGCTGACCCTGAAGGGAAGGGACGGGAACAAACCTCCGTCCATGCGTCACCCCCGCATCGCCAAAACGATCATGGGTGGAAACAGGCACCGACCGCGCTGGAAAACCAGGCGGCGGCGGAACAGCCGACATGGCTGGAGTCGAAGGCTGAGACACAAGTCCCACCTGCGGCGTAGTGCGAAGCCACAAGAGAAAGTTTTCTAACAAACTTTCTTGAAAACCTCCGGGCCGACCCTGAGAATCTACAGGAACCAAAGGCTCCTGCCACCTCTGCGAAGGGTACCGCCGTGAACCTCTACCTCAGTCCGACGAGGTAGGCAAAGCAGCGCCAAAAAAAGCCGCCGTCTCCCGCACACCCGGCGTAGCCGATGGCGGAACCTCCGGAGCCGGAGGAACCGGCCCCTCCGGGTAAACATACACATAGGGAGGACTCAACGAGTCCTGCACCCAGTGTGCAACGTGAGGATCCGCCGCCGCCGACAGCATCCCAACGGCTTCACCCTGCAACGGGCGGAACGTCGGATTTCGTAAAAAAACAGAACCGACAGAGGCTGACACCGCGCTAGCCAACGCCGGCCCTGTCAACCGAACACCCCCGTCCGAAACAGACGGGAGGGACGGTCTCGAGCCACTCGACTCAACAAACTGGAGCCGCTCCAGTCGGCTTCCATCCACAGGATGGGGAAAAAGGGGAACCGCGGCGGCAGAAGCCACCACAGCCTCCTTGCGCACAACCCGTGTTGACGCCACCTCCGCCGTCGGAGATACAGGTGCCTCCGTCGGAGCAGCCTCCCCGACAGGTAACCGATTCTCTGCTTCAGCCGAAACAGAGAACTTTAGTGAAACAGTGGCGCCGGCCGGCGTCACTGAACCACTAGCAACGCCATCCGAATGGCGGTGTGAAGAGGAGGCGTTCTTACGCCTACCACCCTTCCTCGCACGAACAGTGCCCCCGGACTTCACGGAAAACGGCGGCACCTCCGATTGGAGGACAACCCCCGAGGTTGCCTCCTCGCTCTTCTCTCCCTTTCCTTTACGTACATCCCTCTTCCTGTCCGCCTCCCGGACCTGGCGACGAAATTTCGTCCAAATGGACGAAGGCCATGTCGCGCAAACCTCGCACTGTTGGTCAAATGAACAGGCCCTACAGGACCGACACAACAAGTGCGAGTCGAACTGGGGAAGCCGCTTGCCACAGCCGGCTTCGGCACACACGGTCAACCTCGCGGTTGAGCCCGATGAGGCCGTGTCAGACATTACGAAAAATACGTAACCCCAATTATCCCAAAAACAACGTATGTCTTGGTAAGGGCTAAGGAAAAAAAACACACAAAAAACAACACTTTAATGAAACGTTTCACGTGAGACAATTAACGAAAAACTTTTCAGAGCTCGTTAACAGAACATCCACAATGGAGGACAGCAGAATTGAGAACGATGGTCTGCCCATGCGCGGATATGGATATACATCCGGCAAGGGAAGACAATTCTGCAGTGGAGGAGATGACTCAGGTTGTATAGCATAGTTGTTGTGCTAGTACAGTAAGTTGAATAAGACTATTAGTTAAATAGTTTATTATACTATCAAGTCATTTATGTTGTTTTACAAGCCAGGTTGATCAAAGCAAAGCAGCGTTTGTGCATATAGGAGTTGGACGGAGCTGACGTCATTTCGCCCCAAACTATAGGTAGCAGCGAAGTAAATCATAACACACTGTCCACCATATTAACACAAATAATAAAAAATTTTTTTTAGAAAAAGATCATTTCCCCGGGTGAATCACACATGTAGTGATGATAGCCAGTCCTTGGTTGTTGTTTTTTTAAATATTTATTTTCCCCAGTCCATTCTGACCATGTCAAGGATGGGGAGCCTTGAATTCATGGCCTTACATCAAAGTAATATAATTTATATACAAGTACACATATCTAATTTGTTGTATAATAATGTTAAATAGTCATATATAACAATTTGATACATAAATGCATTTGTAATGTTTCTGTATAAATTAAAGATTGGTAAAAAACAAAACAAATTGCTATGACGCACGCATATAATGGAAAGGACTGGGAAATATAGGAGAAGAAGAAAGAAGATATAATGGTTAAAACACATAATAATAAATTGATAAATAAATAAATAAGCAAACAAACAAACAAACAAAACAAAACAAATAAATAGATAAAGAAATAAAATAAATAAATAAATAAATACATGGGGGGGGGGGGGGGTAAATCTATATTAGCGCGAAACGAAAAAGACCTGGAATTCGAAACAAGCTATTGTTAGGAAATACGTTTCAATCAAAGAGATTAAGCCATGGTGTCCATTGTTTTGTGCAGCAAGAATGTCTAAACTAGGTGATGTCAACCTAAATCTGGAAATAGTCTTTCATTTTTGGAGGCACCCCCCAATTTGCCATTTTATGGCTGCTAGGAAGTCACCCCACCCCGACCATGTATTCATACTCGGTATGTACAAATAACTCATGGAAAGTGAGATTTCATTCAACACAACTGTACACCATAATGTAGGTGCAATTTCTGTCAAAGATCCAATTTCTTTCCTATGTTCAAACTCCTACATTATTATATTTTTAAAAATGAGGTGCGTTTTAAAAGCATTATCTTTGTAGGCAACATGATGCTAATTGGTCAGTTTACTTCTCTGCAACCTTAAGAACAAACAATATTTGTTGGTTTATAATTTGTATTGCTCCAAAATTAATACTGACACGTTGTACTTCACGAAAGTAACTTGGTTTATGTTGACGACTGGCCAAGGGGAGATAACTCTTTGAGGAATGTCACTGTATCGAGCTGAGTTTGCCTGTAAAGAAATGGGGTGGGGGCGGGGGTAATTATTAAGGTGGTACATTGGATTTGTTTGTTTGTTTAAATAAATATTTCTATTTTATGCCAAGTCTGCCTGATTGCTAAAGCTGGCAATATCATACTCTATACGCGCGGGGGGGGGGGGGGGGGGGGGAAAGGGGGGGGAATGGAGATCTCAAAAAATGGGGTGCGTTTTAAAAGCATTATCTTTGTGGGCAACACGATGCTGATTGGTCAATTTACTTCTCTGCGACCTATACCACCGAACGTCACAAAAACGAAACAAAATGGCTGCCCCAAATTAGCAGAAATATTCATGTTTTCTGGGGGGGTTTCTGGGTTTTTTTTGTTAACTCTAAAATTATGCGTTTTTCATTTGTTAAAGTGTCAGTATGTGTTGGTGGTCCGGGTATGCATTTTTTCCAACACATAAGGCTATTGTTTGAGTTGACTGTCCCTATAAGAATTGGGTTTCTGTGGTCAGTTGGGGTCCCTGTACACCTCAACCACCTCATACCTATTGGGACTCTCACAACAATTAAATCTCACTTGGCTCCCACACTAACTGTGGTACTAGATGAAATAAAATTACATGCATGTTTTGCCCAGATGAAACTTTTTTTTAAAACTAACACACTCACATTTATCACCAACCACAAGACTTGTGGTGTTACCTTCTCCAGCCGGAAGCTATTTGGTTGAGTACTACCTAAAACGTCTAGACCCCCCGACCCTGCTAAAATTTCTGTACACGCGCCTGGCTATTCTGTTAATTTATTAAACCAAGAAATATTAATATGGTCTGACATTAAAAAGTTGCAAATGTTGATTGGAAACTCGCTTTAAAAATTAACCGAGTATGGGGCCGTTTAACAATTATGTAACGCGCGTTAATACGGTTATTATTATTATTGTTATTTTACCCCCCCCCCCCCCGTAAAACTACCCCTCTAAAATTACGTAATGCTTGTCAACCCCATCCCCCACAGCTGTCTCTGTCATAATTTCACCAATATTACGTAATGCTTGGCAACCCCTTCCCTCACAGCTGTCCCTGTCACTGACATAATTTCACCAATATTACGTAATGCTTGGCAACCCCTTCCCCCACAGCTGTTCCTGTCACTGACATAATTTCACCAATATTACGTAATGCTTGTCAACCCCATCCCCCACAGCTGTCTCTGTCACTGACATAATTTCACCAATATTACGTAATGCTTGGCAACCCCTTCCCCCACAGCTGTCCCCGTCACTAACATAATTTCACCAATATTACGTAATGCTTATCAACCCTTCCCCCACAGGTGTCCCTGTCACCGACATAATTTGACCAATATTACGTAATGCTTGTCAACCCCATCCCCCACAGCCGTCTCTGTCACCGACATAATTTCACCAATATTGCGTAATGCTTGTCAAGCCATCCCCCACAGCTGTCCCTGTCACTGACATAATTTCACAAATATTACTGGATTTTCTATTTATGTTTTTCGATTTGGCTTGATAATAAATACTCTTTATTTTAATTTTTATGAACATAAAACGTAACTTTCTTTTGAAAACTGTATGCAACTTTTGACAACACCCACCCCTTCTCCATCCCTTAAAAGAGCCTACCCTTCCCCATTATAGCGTTACGGAATTAAAATATGAAGTTTATTTTAATCTGTTTAGGAATTGTTTAAAGCATTTTCTGTGATGCAGGCCCGTAGGACGACATCAGGAGTGGATGGGTGTGGGTGCAATATCTGAGGAGTCACGGTTTTTAATGATGGGGACAAGCCATAGTTTTATCTTTATTGATAACAAGTAGGCCTATTTTTTTTTTTTTTAGCCCGTACATTTTTGTACGTCCCCCCCCCCCCCCCCCCTTTACCGGTTCCTACGGCCATGGAATGTGACCAAAATCCGGACTATATACTGATTTATGCAAACTTGATATATAAATGAGTTGTTATTTGTATTCCAAAATGTCGCTTATGAGAAAATAAAAGAAAATGTTTCTATCAAAACTTGTTATTTTTGTTCCTAAGGATAAAGTGAAATTTCTTCTCTAAGCAATAATGCTTTTGGATATATTTTCACTGGGTTTTTTAAAAATTCAAAATAGCATTTTGTTTTACAGTAGATATCATACTTTGTTGTCGTGGGTTAAAGGTAGTCACCCAGGCTACAGTTCCCTCTGGAGAATTTGGATTATATTTGTACTGTAGAAGACGGGGGGGGGGTGTGTTCATTGCCTATCTTTAATAACCGTAGCTTTAAAACCACATTTGTGTAGATAAATGCGTTGGATCCGGAGTACCCCACTTTATCGTACAATAGAACGGAATACGTGTCTGGGGTGGCAACTTGAAGGTGACAGAGATCTTTGAGATGCAGTTTCTTATATTTCGTATTGTTGCCACACTTTGTAACCATTATATCGGTACATTCACGTCTGTGTAAGTGTAAGTAAAAAGATTCGATGCCAGACACGAGGGCAGTAAGTGCAGTGTGCGTCATATTGTTTTTACTTACAATACTGAATCTATTTTAACAATATTTCACCTATGGGCCTAGAATTTTCACTGAAGTTATTTTTTTGAAACGACAATTGGTGTATCACCGATTCACCGGCAGTACAAACGGTTTAGCTGTAACGAGGCTTGGTATTCATACACCGGGTTTTTCTTGTGACAAAAGTGGGGCGTGAGCAGTTTGGGCAATTCAAACAAGCTGGTTTTGGGAGCTGACGTCATTTCGCCCCAAACTATAGGTAGCAGCGAAGTAAATCATAACACACTGTCCACCATATTAACACAAATAATAATTTTTTTTTTTTTAGAAAAAGATCATTTCCCCGGGTGAATCACACATGTAGTGATGATAGCCAGTCCTTGGTTGTTGTTTTTTTAAATATTTATTTTCCCCAGTCCATTCTGACCATGTCAAGGATGGGGAGCCTTGAATTCATGGTCTTACATCAAAGTAATATAATTTATATACAAGTACACATATCTAATTTGTTGTATAATAATGTTAAATAGTCATATATAACAATTTGATACATAAATGCATTTGTAATGTTTCTGTATAAATTAAAGATTGGTAAAAAACAAAACAAATTGCTATGACGCATATAATGGAAAGGACTGGGAAATATAGGAGAAGAAGAAAGAAGATATAATGGTTAAAACACATAATAATAAATTGATAAATAAATAAATAAGCAAACAAACAAACAAAACAAAACAAATAAATAGATAAAGAAATAAAATAAATAAATAAATAAATACATGGGGGGGGGGGGGGGGGGGGGGGTAAATCTATATTAGCGCGAAACGAAAAAGACCTGGAATTCGAAACAAGCTATTGTTAGGAAATACGTTTCAATCAAAGAGATTAAGCCATGGTGTCCATTGTTTTGTGCAGCAAGAATGTCTGAACTAGGTGATGTCAACCTAAATCTGGAAATAGTCTTTCATTTTTGGAGGCACCCCCCAATTTGCCATTTTATGGCTGCTAGGAAGTCACCCAACCCCGACCATGTATTCATACTCGGTATGTACAAATAACTCATGAAAAGTGAGATTTCATTCAACACAACTGTACACCATAATGTAGGTGCAATTTCTGTCAAAGATCCAATTTCTTTCCTATGTTCAAACTCCTACATTATTATATTTTTAAAAATGAGGTGCGTTTTAAAAGCATTATCTTTGTAGGCAACATGATGCTAATTGGTCAGTTTACTTCTCTGCAACCTTAAGAACAAACAATATTTGTTGGTTTATAATTTTTATTGCTCCAAAATTAATACTGACACGTTGTACTTCACGAAAGTAACTTGGTTATATGTTGACGACTGGCCAAGGGGAGATAACTCTTTGAGGAATGTCACTGTATCGAGCTGAGTTTGCCTGTAAGGAAATGGGGTGGGGGCGGGGGTAATTATTAAGGTGGTACATTGGATTTGTTTGTTTGTTTAAATAAATATTTCTATTTTATGCCAAGTCTGCCTGATTGCTAAAGCTGGCAATATCATACTCTATACGCGCGGGGGGGGGGGGGGGGGGGGGGGGGGGGGGGGGGGGGGGGGGGGGGGATGGAGATCTCAAAAAATGGGGTGCGTTTTAAAAGCATTATCTTTGTGGGCAACACGATGCTGATTGGTCAATTTACTTCTCTGCGACCTATACCACCGAACGTCACAAAAACGAAACAAAATGGCTGCCCCAAATTAGCAGAAATATTCATGTTTTCTGGGGGGTTTTCTGGGGTTTTTTTGTTAACTCTAAAATTATGCGTTTTTCATTTGTTAAAGTGTCAGTATGTGTTGGTGGTCCGGGTATGCATTTTTTCCAACACATAAGGCTATTGTTTGAGTTGACTGTCCCTATAAGAATTGGGTTTCTGTGGTCAGTTGGGGTCCCTGTACACCTCAACCACCTCATACCTATTGGGACTCTCACAACAATTAAATCTCACTTGGCTCCCACACTAACTGTGGTACTAGATGAAATAAAATTACATGCATGTTTTGCCCAGATGAAACTTTTTTTTTAAATTAACACACTCACATTTATCACCAATCACAAGACTTGTGGTGTTACCTTCTCCAGCCGGAAGCTATTTGGTTGAGTACTACCTAAAACGTCTAGACCCCCGACCCTGCTAAAATTTCTGTACACGCGCCTGGCTATTCTGTTAATTTATTAAACCAAGAAATATTAATATGGTCTGACATTAAAAAGTTGCAAATGTTGATTGGAAACTCGCTTTAAAAATTAACCGAGTATGGGGCCGTTTAACAATTATGTAACGCGCGTTAATACGGTTATTATTATTATTGTTATTTTACCCCCCCCCCCCCCGTAAAACTACCCCTCTAAAATTACGTAATGCTTGTCAACCCCATCCCCCACAGCTGTCTCTGTCATAATTTCACCAATATTACGTAATGCTTGGCAACCCCTTCCCTCACAGCTGTCCCTGTCACTGACATAATTTCACCAATATTACGTAATGCTTGGCAACCCCTTCCCCCACAGCTGTTCCTGTCACTGACATAATTTCACCAATATTACGTAATGCTTGTCAACCCCATCCCCCACAGCTGTCTCTGTCACTGACATAATTTCACCAATATTACGTAATGCTTGGCAACCCCTTCCCCCACAGCTGTCCCCGTCACTAACATAATTTCACCAATATTACGTAATGCTTATCAACCCTTCCCCCACAGGTGTCCCTGTCACTGACATAATTTCACCAATATTACGTAATGCTTGTCAACCCCATCCCCCACAGCTGTCTGTCACTGACATAATTTCACCAATATTGCGTAATGCTTGTCAACCCATCCCCCACAGCTGTCCCTGTCACCGACATAATTTGACCAATATTACGTAATGCTTGTCAACCCCATCCCCCACAGCCGTCTCTGTCACCGACATAATTTCACCAATATTGCGTAATGCTTGTCAAGCCATCCCCCACAGCTGTCCCTGTCACTGACATAATTTCACAAATATTACTGGATTTTCTATTTATGTTTTTCGATTTGGCTTGATAATAAATACTCTTTATTTTAATTTTTATGAACATAAAACGTAACTTTCTTTTGAAAACTGTATGCAACTTTTGACAACACCCACCCCTTCTCCATCCCTTAAAAGAGCCTACCCTTCCCCATTATAGCGTTACGGAATTAAAATATGAAGTTTATTTTAATCTGTTTAGGAATTGTTTAAAGCATTTTCTGTGATGCAGGCCCGTAGGACGACATCAGGAGTGGAGGGGTGTTGGGTGCAATATCTGAGGAGTCACGGTTTTTAATGATGGGGACAAGCCATAGTTTTATCTTTATTGATAACAAGTAGGCCTATTTTTATTTTTTTTAGCCCGTACATTTTTGTACGTACCCCCCCCCCCCCCCCCCCCCTTTACCGGTTCCTACGGCCATGGAATGTGACCAAAATCCGGACTATATACTGATTTATGCAAACTTGATATATAAATGAGTTGTTATTTGTATTCCAAAATGTCGCTTATGAGAAAATAAAAGAAAATGTTTCTATCAAAACTTGTTATTTTTGTTCCTAAGGATAAAGTGAAATTTCTTCTCTAAGCAATAATGCTTTTGAATATATTTTCACTGGGTTTTTTAAAAATTCAAAATAGCATTTTGTTTTACAGTAGATATCATATTTTGTTGTCGTGGGTTAAAGGTAGTCACCCAGGCTACAGTTCCCTCTGGAGAATTTGGATTATATTTGTACTGTAGAAGACGGGGGGGGGGGGGGTTCATTGCCTATCTTTAATAACCGTAGCTTTAAAACCACATTTGTGTAGATAAATGCGTTGGATCCGGAGTACCCCACTTTATCGTACAATAGAACGGAATACGTGTCTGGGGTGGCAACTTGAAGGTGACAGAGATCTTTGAGATGCAGTTTCTTATATTTCGTATTGTTGCCACACTTTGTAACCATTATATCGGTACATTCACGTCTGTGTAAGTGTAAGTAAAAAGATTCGACGCCAGACACGAGGGCAGTAAGTGCAGTGTGCGTCATATTGTTTTTACTTACAATACTGAATCTATTTTAACAATATTTCACCTATGGGCCTAGAAGTTTCACTGAAGTTATTTTTTTAAAACGACAATTGGTGTATCACCGATTCACCGGCAGT
This sequence comes from Gigantopelta aegis, assembly GCF_016097555.1. Classification (NCBI taxonomy): domain Eukaryota; kingdom Metazoa; phylum Mollusca; class Gastropoda; order Neomphalida; family Peltospiridae; genus Gigantopelta; species Gigantopelta aegis. The sequence goes on from NC_054709.1 coordinate 23,267,800, forward strand.
ACAAACGGTTTAGCTGTAACGAGGCTTGGTATTCATACACCGGGTTTTTCTTGTGACAAAAGTGGGGCGTGAGCAGTTTGGGCAATTTTCAAACAAGCTGGTTTTGTAAAAAATTGAATAGCTAAACCTTTATTCAAATGAGGGGTTTTGTAAGGTTTGGGTGTGGTTGTATGGGTGTGAACATTGTCCAAAATGCATCAAAAATCATGCAGTTTGGACACATTATGACTAAAGTAACACAAACATTTAATTAACAACTATTTAAAATAAGCCCTCTTTATAATTATGACCCTTTTTGTAATTTCCTTGAGACTAAATATACCTGTATCTTTCTTTATTTTTAAACCATAGGTAAGCATTTAGCATGCATAAATCTCAGCTTACGATTCACCAATAACTGTGGTGTTCTACCTAAACTAGTGCTTGACTGTTGTTTACTGAACGATTCACCAATAACTGTGGTGTTCTAATTAAACTAGTGCTTGACGTGCTGTTTACTGAACGATTCACCAATAACTGTGGTGTTCTACCTAAACTAGTGCTTGACGTGTTGTTTACTGAAAGATTCACCAATAACTGTGTTCTACCTAAACTAGTGCTTGACGTGTTGTTTACTGAACGATTCACCAATAACTGTGGTGTTCTACCTAAAGTAGTGCTTAACGTGCTGTTTACTGAACGCTGGACAGCCTTGACGTGTTGTTTACCGAACGCTGGACAGCCTTGACGTGCTGTTTACTGAACGCTGGACAGCCTTCTGAGTAAGGTTGCTATTAAAATGTTTTTGAATGATGACCGTAATACATTTGCTTAAATGTCAATAAACGCAGCGCCGTGACCTCGAATAATTTACATCTAATTTGCAAAGTTATCAAATCCTGAAAGTGGGGCAGTAAGATCAGAATAATAAGTTAGTTCAACTCGAATCTCTTACTTTCAGCTATATATTTATGTACTGCGTTAAAAATTAAATTGTTTTCTTCAGTTGGTAGGTTTATTGACCCGGATAGTAGTAGATCAATGTCTAAGATATCAAGGTAATTCCTTAACGATGCAAATAAATCATATCTTTGTTTGATGAACAGAGGGCAGACATAAAAATAATGAAAATTATCTTCACAGTTATCTCCACATGCACAGCTTGGGCTATCAGAAAGATGGCTTAAAAATAAATGATAGTTTAAGTTGCTAGCATAGTTACGAAGTTGACAATGGATAATGTTACATTTACGATTTCCATAAAGATAGAGAGCAGATGAAGGATTGGGATTTCCCTTTTTTTTATTAATTTTTATAGGTACGCAGACATGGCTCATTTTGAGTTAAACTGTCAAGATCATTCCATAACTCCAAAATATTAGGAATAAAACTATTTTTATATGAATTAGTATGGCATGTTGGTGGAGTGAATGGACGTTCATTTCTGAGTGTAAAACGATTAGTGGGATTAACATATGGCAAGATTTCATCCAGTAGATATTGAGGTGTTTCGCCTTTAAGTATTTTATGCATTAGAATTAATTTACTATTTTTGCGACGTTTATGTAAAGGTTCCCAACCAAGCTCATAATATAGTTTGTCTGGAGATGTTCCTTTCCTAAAGTCCTGTAATGATGCACTTTGCACTGACTCAATTGTATTGGATTCTTCAGCTGTAGGCCTACAATTATCCCAAATTATATTACCATAAAAATTATTCTAAGATTGGTCTTATACATGCAACATACAATTTAGTTAGGGAATGTCTATTTAATTTATATTTTAACATACGTAGAATGTCAAGTCGTTTACAAGCTTTAGTATATATGTCATTAATATGATCTGTCCATCTACCATTGGAGTTTAAAGTAAACCCTAGATGTTTGTGGGAGGTTACATTACCAAGAGGAATTCCATTAAGATATAGCTTAGGAATATTAGAGGCACTGAATTTCCGCGATCGCGGAATCGCGGAAATACCTATCTGAAAGGGAATTCCCGATTTTTTTCCAAAACATTATTTAACTTTAAATAGCGCATTTGATTAATTAAAATTTATTTTTCGAACTAGAAACTATGGACACCGACATCTGAATGTGCTCCGCTACGACACTAGTACCTTTGTATGTTACGCCAAATGTTTAATGTAGAGTATCTAGACGTTTTACCAGTCGTGTTTTCTTCGCTTATTCCCGGCGATTTAACGGGAAAAACCGAACATTGTTAGCTAAAATTGTCCGATGTTTACTCAAGTGAAAGATATTTGCTTATTAATTTTTAACATTTGCGGCATTGGCATATTTCCGATCTCACAAAGGAATGCAGTAATGGCATATTGTATGCCAGACTTCGTTCAAAATAAATTATACAAGGGAAGTGGGTTATAGTGTGATCGTTTGTAATTATTTTCCCGATCATATCGTAAAGAAAACCGAAAATGTCCGAAGTCTGTGTCGTGGCGTATCCGTGTGTGTGTGTGTGTGTGTGTGAAACAAAAACAGAAAAGGGAAAAATCTGAAACGGAAAATCAGTGCCTCTAGAATATCAATATGTAGTTTCCTTGTGAATGACATTGATTTGGTTTTAGTTATACTAAATTCAACTCCCCAGCTAGTTGACCACTCATGTATAGATTCTAAGTCTTCATTTAGCGTTTCGGCTGTAGAAGTATGGTCATTAACAATGCAATAAAGCGAGGTGTCATCAGCAAATAATTTTCTTTTATTAGATACATTGTCAAAATATTTAAAACTAGACATACTATTTCTGTTCTTGCATGCTAAACACTTCCATCTGGACATTTTAAATTAAAATGCAAAAAGGACCATTTACACAATGTAAAATTCACCATTTGTTTATCGTTTAATTTTTCATTTTCATTTTTAATACTGAATGAGGGAAAAGACAAAGCTTGGTGTTTTAAACTTGATTTATTAATGTTTCTCGCATACACACAACTATATAGTGTGCTACACTTTAAAGTATGTTCTCTTTTGTATAAATACTGGAACAAAAGTGAAATAAAATGTTACTTTTATTTATTGTTTTATCTATAAACTTTAAAAATATATTTGATTCGTTATGTTGCAAGGGGAAACAGGAGCACGAACTGTTTTTAAGAGTTCTGTGATTAAAAAACAACAACCAAAAACCCCAACAATAACACATTTTTATTTTGTTTATTTGTTACACATTAAAAACAAAATTATTGTTATTTAATTTTTCCAGGGGAGGGGGGTGGGCGCGTTTTTGAGAATCCCAAACGATAATCGATTTTGTTTTGTCGTTAATTGTATAAATGCACATTCAGTTTATTGAGTATGAACTGTGGATATGACAGCATAAATATTATATGTATTCAATAAATGTTGAGGGGCGGGACGTAGCCCAGTGGTAAAGTGCCCGCTCGATCCCCGTCGGTGGGCCCATTGGGCTAATTCTCATTCCAGCCAGTGCACCACGACCGGTATATCAAAGGCCGTGGTATGTACTACCCTGTCTGTGGGATGGTGCATATAAAGGATCCCTTGCTGCTAATCGAAAAGAGTAGGCCATGAAGTGGTTTCCTATTTCAATATCTGTGTGGTCGATAACCATATGTCTGACACCATATAACCGTAAATAAAATGTGTTGAGTGCGTCGTTAAATAAAACATTTCCTTTCGTTTCATTTCCTCATCCATGTAGTCGAAGTGTAACAGTAGTAATATTTAACGGCTTTAGATTGCACCAAAGCGGAGGCGATAAAGGGTGTGGCCAAACTAAGTATGCCCAATATATTAAGCAGGCCCAAATTAAGTACAAAGAAGCTAACCTCAAAACATTTCACCTCAAAATCGATGGAATTTTAAGCCGTAATTAGATTAAGATAACTTGAAATGCATTTCTGAATATGTACGTGTTATCAGCTATTACATTACTGCACTAAAAAGACCTTGATGTACTCAGAACAGAAAACAAGAAGCCTGTTTTGCATATGCACATTTGTAATTCGGGAAAAAGAGAGCACAGAAACACACTCGCATGCAATAGCAAACCCTAATAAGACACGCAATAAAAATGAAACCCTTACATCAAGCAAGTATGCAAATAGACAAACACACACACACACACACACACACACACACAGAGAGAGAGAGAGAGAGAGAGAGAGAGAGAGAGAGAGAGAGAGAGAGAGAGAGAGAGAGAGAGAGAGAGACAGACAGACAGACAGACAGGCAGGCAGGTATATCAATAAATAAATAATTTTAAAAATACAAAAATAGCTGGTTGAATATATTTAATAATTACAAAAATTGAATATGTTTAATATGTCTGTGTTTTACAGGGTATGTTATGTTTACAGTGATCACTACCTGTATTATTATTATTATTTTCAACGCCCGCACGGTTGAGGAAGTAGGTTAGTGTGACATAAGGCCTTTCTTGTGTATATCTTTGTCCTGATCGCTTTTGTAATACAAATCGTATTATATTTCACCAGCGCTATTGATGGCTTACGCACAACATGCCGAGGTCAACTCCACCCGCTATTCAGCATGTCAGTTACACTTGTTCACATTCAACAGGGCCTTGCTACTAATAAAAAAACATGTAGCGAGTTTTTTAACGTGTTTTTATAGACTGCATACGCAACTTTAGTTCCAGTCAGCCATTACTCAATATTCAAATGACGTAGGAATATGTGACGCGGTTTCTTATTGATAGGAAATAAAAAGTTTGTTTTCTTTAACGACACCACTAGAGCGCAGTGATGAATTAATCATCGGCTATTACATTGTTTCTAATGCAGCAAGGGATCTATTGTATGCACTTTCCCACAGACAGGATAGCACATACCACGGCCTTTGATATACCAGTCGTGGTGCACTGGCTGGAACGAAACTTAGCCAGAATTTTAATGGACCCACCGATCGATCCCCGTCGGTGAGCCCATTGGACTATTTCTCGTTCCAGCCAATGCACCACGACTCGTATATCAAAGGCCGTGGTATGTGCTATCCTGTCTGTGGGATGGTGCGTATAGAAGATCCCTTTTTACTAATGGAAAAATGACCATGTTTGACATCCAATAGCCGATGATTATTAAATCAATGTGTTCTAGTGGTGTTTTTTAACAAAACAAACTTTAAATACGTATGTGCTTACGGGTTTCTTCCTGTAGTGTGTGTATTAGCGATTAATATATCAACTATTTGTTATTAGCTAACTCGAAAATAATCCATGTAAAGTTATTTAACGTCAAACATAGGATTATTGTTGTATTAGAGCGGGTATCTTTGCCTACCCGGTGGCTGAGAGAGTTGGCATGCGAGAGGGAGTACTCGGGCTAGATAAACGGTATCTAACGGCCACTCATATAGTATTCTCTATATAAACCAGTCCTTGGCGTTTGAAAAAACATGGCGAGTGACAAATCGCAGACCTCAAAACGCTTCGACGAGTAAAAAAATCGCACTCATCAAAATGTTAAGGTGAGTGAAAAGCAAGCATTATTAATTTATGAAGTAATTGGTACATGTAAATGTAGAGACATATGTTGCAAAAATGAACTAATAAACCAATAATGTTTTCTTCTAATGTTATGTTGTTTGGTTCATTAGTGTAGTCTCACTTCTTTTCCCTTTCAGGAATGGAGATATTAAAAAAATGTAGGAGCAGTGCTATAGAAATATAATTATGACATACACTGATACAGACAATTTGATTTTTTAACTACATGTACAATAAATTATGTACTATTTAAATAATTTGATGCACACAATTATAGATACATTTTCAGTGTTAGGTTTGATGAACGTGCAGCTAAACATGTGTAGGAATCAACTTGTCTTGAATTTCATTTTATTATGTACAACGAATATGATAGTTGGGATGGGAAAACCTTACTGGTTCTGAGGAGGTGGTTCAGTTAGAACAACGAGTCCGACGACCCAAGCATCGTAGGGTGTGCACTAGTCCGAACGGACGTAGAAAGAAAGTGTAGTATTGACTTAATGTGCACTAGTCCGAACGGACGTAGAAAGAAAGTGTAGTATTGACTTAATGTGCACCATGCACTAAGATGTGCACTAGTCCGAACGGACGTAGAAAGAAAGTGTAGTATTGACTTAATGTGCACCATGCACTAAGGTGTGCACTAGTCCGAACGGACGTAGAAAGAAAGTGTAGTATTGACTTGATGTGCACCATGCCCTAAGGTGTGTACTACCGACTGAATTAGATCCCTCATATAATTATTTTACTCGTTAAACGTAGGCCACCAATTAGTTCAATTGATAGAATTGGTTGGGGCATTGACATTCATGTGGCATTTTAAATTCAACAATTATGCAACCAGTCTCCCTCCCGCAATATTTTGTAACACATCATACCACTACCAGCTACGAACGGCTCGGACATCTGTGTCTAGTCAGCGTTACACACACACACACACACACACACACACACACACACATGGGATCATCAGTTATATATATAACGGGTGTGTAAGAATCAAATATATATATATATATTTCTTACACACCCGTTGGTGAGAACACCATGCATTATTTTTAATAATACATGGGTTGTTGTACATGAGAAACAATTTCAAAATATACGACTGACTGCACCCCCCCCACCCCCCACCCCCCAAAGAGTATCAAACTTGCTCTCGCTCGTTAGATACATGTTGAAACAACTCGTGAGATAAATGGTATCTAACGTGTATTCCTCCCCCTCTCTCTCTCTCTCTCTCTCCTAACCCTCTCTCTCTCTCTCTCTCTCTCTCTCTCTCTCTCTCTCTCTCTCTATCTATATATATATATATATATATATATATATATATATATATATGTATGTATGTATGTATGTATACCTGATGATCTCTCATAGCGTGAAACTTAAGTAGTAACAAAAGGTGTAACGGTATATATATATAACACCACAAGATATATGTATAAATCAACCTTGGAAACACTAAAAGAAAAGACATTTAGGCTTTAATAGCCCAAAAGAAAGATACACATGTATAAAGAAAACGTTGCATATGACATACTGTGTTCCCTATGTTTGTTTTAAACAATATTTATTTCTTTTTATATTAACAGATGGGATTGTCCAACAGGCATAGCCTATATAAAGACCTTTCCATGCATTATACAGTTGAAATATTAACTGGTCAACATGGACATTTTAGAAAGTACAATGTATGCATTTAGTGTTGAAGAATGTAAAACTATTGTACATTTAACCTGTCAAAATATAAATATTTGTATGTAGATTAGAACAGAGAAACAAGAAGAATAAAGAACAAGGTGAACGGTTTTATCAGTCAAAACGTTTACTTTCAGCAATGAAATTGCGAATTGCTTTTTCTTGTAGTGTTAAGTTCCCTATATTTATTTATTTGTGATTCCTAGGTTAAATCTTTTTTGACATTTGAAACCAGCAGTATTCATTGATCTGTATATCTAACCACACTATGGTGTCTGCGCATGTTTAGTTGTTTACATTAAAAGTATTCTAATATGTATATTATTGTCACTGATTGGCTGGGTATGATGTCACCTGTTTTTCCAATAATGTTTCAAGATGGCGTCTAAGGCGGGTGAGTATTTCAATCAGTGCATACCATTTTTTTTTGTACCGTACTACTTGTACAAACATATAAAACGAGTATTATTTAGAAAACTTACTTTAATAATAGGCTCATCTTTGAACACTGGTTTTTTTGTTGTTGCGTTATCACACTATGTCAAACACATATCTGTAGATTTATAGCCTTAGTGGATATTCTTAAAACGTAAACTTCACTTTATCTCGAACAGAAACCCGCTCTTGACAGCAATGAGTATACGTATTTCTCTCTGTCACTTTTAAACGAATGCACAGTTTCAATTATTTATTATTTAATTTAAACAGTATTTGTTTTGAAAGGGAATTTGAATTTTCTTGTTGACTCTTCCAAAGTAGAATGACCCATTTATATTATTGTTTATTACTAGATATTCTCACGTTTGTGCACGATGCAAGGTTTAAATAGACAATGAGCACAATTACAATTTATAACAGCTCACACAGGAAATAACTTTTTAACATATGGTGTGTATTTCATTCAAATATTGTTTTATTGGAATGTTGTTGCAAATTGTTAATTTTTATCATATGGGTGGTGGGTCACAAGTAGTGCACGGGGCACATTAAGTCGATACTTGTCTTAACCACACTGTCTACGTCCCTCACTAGGTCACAAGTATTTTGATTGATGTTATACTTTACAACAGTTACTATAAAATGAAACAGCAGTTGCAATGCCTTTTATACTTTAAGCACCGAGTAATACTTCTAGAACAATATGCTGTCCTTTTACAACGATTTTGCTGAATCAGAATGTCTTTAAAGTTTGTTTGTATTTCGATTCGACGATTGCTCCCTTATTACATGCATGTGTCTAGCTGTTATGTAAAGTATAGCTTGGACTGCCAGTATATATCTGTATGAAACATTCTCATTCAACCGAAACAGGTAATGCTTTTTCCAGATCATCGCTGGAATTTCACTCTAACGTCCCAACCTCGATGGACTTTGCTAGGCCATATTTTATTTTTATTGTGATCGTGTGGGTTTTTTGCGGCAGTCTATTTATATCAATGTCGGCGATTGGCTAATTGAGCTGTCGTCTATCACTTATCATATGTGACGTATAATTGTGTTTAGCGATAATAAGTGGTTCAGTGTAAACGAACCCAAGGCAAAATGTCTGGCAAACAGGTATGTTTTTTTATTATCGTGCCTCAAAAAACGCTGTGTTTATAAACGTACGAGGGGGGGGGGGGGGGGGGGGGGGGGCAGAGGAAATATCAAATTCGGGCAAAAACAACAGAGAAATTCGGGAAAAATGAGCTGGCCTGAACACGTTTCACCATGTATTTTCATTATTCTACCTACAATAATAGTTGTAATCCATGTGAAAATGCGTGGCGATTGGTTTGCAGCCCTGTATAGCTGTTTGGCAGTAATGCTAATATGAATAAACGTTGTAATCCAGATTCGGGCACTTTTGTTTAATTCGTGCAAAAATTAACCTGTCCCCCTACAAAAATGGGAGCCCGTATGCCTATGCTTATTTAGAAACATTACAAAATAAATTCATGAAGTTTCTGTTGCCAGTTAAAATGTCAACGTCTGTGAATATGTTATATGGGCAACTGGGGCGTTACCTAATCTACCTTGATGTCAAATTAAAAATGATCACTTTTACTAATAACTGGAAAACATACAAAGTTATCATTCTTGACATATGAATTATTGCTGAATGATTATAATAATGGAATCTGTGATCATAAATGGTTAAAATTTATAAAATCTGTTTTTGATGAAGCTGGATATAGTAATGTATGAACTGCACAGTGTAACCAGCTACCAGATGTAAATCTATTAAAACAAAGACTTGTTTTAAGATTACATGATCAGTTCTTACAAACATGGAACAATGACGTTTAAATCAAATATTGTGTTCGAGACATATTTAACCAATCTAGAGAAAACAAACCCATTGGCTACCATTATTACACTTTCGACTTTCGAATCATTATCTTCCCATTGAAAAAGGCAGATGGAATAACATAACTTTAACAAATAGAACATGCTTTCTGTGTACAAATAACGAAATTGGTGATGAATTTCATTATATAATGTGTTGTCCTTTTTTAAAGATGGAAGAAAAAGTCTTCTGCCAAAGTGTTTCCAGTCTAGACCAAATGTTTATAAATTTAGAATGTTATTTGTAAAAAAGCTGGTGTTCTCAGAAAGCTAGCAGTTTTTTGTAAACAAATTATGCATATTCATAAGTTCCATGGCTGAAATCTATGTTTTTACTATTTTATTTTATATGTATATGTCTTCAAATGCAAGTATGAACCCATAGATATACATTTTTTTTTTTTTTTTACACGTTTGAATATCTGATGTACATAATTATTATGACTAATATGCCATCTTGTCATTTATTTATTTACTTATATTTTTACAATGTACCTTCTATGCCGTTGAATTACTACCAGAGTGTAAATGAAGTTCAGTTCAGTTCAGTTCAGTTCAGACATGGCGTACTCGTTAAGACGCCTGTAATACCGATGACAACAATTAAACTACACTGTGTCTTTAATTGCTCGTTAATTAGTGTTTGACCACGGCAGACGTCAAATTACCAAGTAACTGATTGTAATTAATGTGCATGTAAAAATAAATATATAAACTGTAATTTTATAAAGTTGAAATTGTAGCACTGTGACAATATTAGTATAATTGACTGCTTTCATATCTTTGGATATATTTTGTTCTATAAAGATCAACAATAATTACGATACTGTTGTTTATTAAGAAATATGAAAACAGCTGCTTGTGTAGTAAGCTACAGTGAAAAATATATCGCATGTTCCATGTCGTCTGTTCCCAGATCAGTAGTTCACGCTAGTACAGATGCGGTGTGTTTTGTCACTTTCAGTTCATTTCATTTTCGACTGGTACCATACTCGCCAGAGCCAGATCGAGTGTGTTTTGGACCTTATACTGCCACCATCCATAATGTGCCATCTTGTCATTTATTTATTTAATTATATTTTAACAATGTACCTTATATGCCGTTGAATTACGACCAGAGTGTAAATGGACTTCAGTTCAGTTCAGTCATGGCGTACTCGTTAAGACGCCTGTAATACCCATGACAACAATTATTAAACTACACGGTGTCTTTGATTGCTCGTTACATATTTAATTAGTGTTTGACGCTCATTGGTCTGATTGGAAGGTCGCTAACTAGAGACCACGGCAGACGTCAAATTACCAAGTAAGTAATTCTAATTAATGTGCATGTAAAATAAATATATAAACTGTAATTTTATGAAGTTGAAATTTTAGCACTGTGACAGTATTAGTATTTCATATCTTTGGATATATTTTGTTCTATAAACATCAACAATAATTACGATACTGTTGTTTATTAAGAAAAATGAAAACAAAATAAGGCTCGAACATTGCGCAGCTGCTAGTGTAGTAACCTACAGTGTAAAATATAGCGCATGTTCCATGTCGTCTGTTGCCAGATCTGTAGTTCACGCTAGCACAGATGCGGTGTGTTTTGTTACATTCGATTCATTTCATTTTCGACTGGTACCATACTCGCCAGACCCAGATCGAGTGTGTTTTGGACCTTATACTGCCACCATCCATCAATTCAAATTAATAGAAATGTGTGTGTGTGGGGGGGGGGGGGTGGGGGGTGTATTAAGGTTGTATATTAGATTTTTTGTTTTGTTGTTTAAATAAATATTTCTATTTTATGCAGTCTGACTGTCTGTATATACGGGGGCGGGGAGTGTGTGTGTGTGTGGGGGGGGGGGGGGGTGTATTTTCAGGCCATCTCACCTGTCCTGCATTTTTTATACAGCCATACGTCCACCATGACACAACAACACGTTGTTTCAGTGTGTTGTTACTGCATACCAGGACAAAGTATTCAGTGGGGGGTATTCTGCGGACCTGGGATATGTGTTCCCAGAGGCAGGATTATTTATCAGTCAAATAATTTTGAAAAGTGAGAACATGGTTTTTGTCCCACTGGGGCAGACTACAGAAAATTAAATTTATATACTGACATTGAGACATTATTATGGGGAAAGCCCCCACCAAGAAAAACAAGTTTTGGGTAGACCCCCTAAATGAAAAAATGTATATGTAATTGGTCACAAATTCCATCACCAAAAAGAAAGTACACAGCTCCAAAAATGCCACTAAATCACCTACCTGTACTAGACTGTCCAGGGAAGACTTTGATGCAGTGGCTAAGCCATCGACGAGTCGAGATGCATCTCCATATGTGGTCACCGATTCACAGGGGACGACTAGCAATATGCAGTTACTTCGGCCTCGCCCAGCTGTTCCCGATGCCTTGGACGATTTTCTGAAACAAAACAATCAAGACTTAGATGGCTATAAATTTCTTCATTGTGGAAAAGTGCTCAATCTGTACAATGAATCTTATCGAGTACATAGAAATAACTTCCCAACATGTGATGGCGATCTGAAGTATGACGAACAGTCATCAAAAGGCTATTGAGAAAGTTTCAGTCAGCAAAAGCATGTTTCCGGGAAGAAATAAGTCAGACCGAGAGACAATACAGCGACGTTTAACCATCGACATCAAGCAACGTTGTCACCTCGAACTTGACATCACCCACCATCAACTTGCAGGAGATATCACTAAAATAACAAGACACATGACTTACACCATGGATTCCATTGTGGCGTGTGTGAGTGGCAACTGTTCAACACTGTGTCAAAGGCATGGAAACCAGCTTATTTACCTGCAGACTCAGTTCTAAAAATGAAAGAAGACGATAAAGACTTATTAAGAAAATGCCTGGAACTTCGACTCGGCAAAACTGCAGTTCTGAAAACAAAATTGAATACAAACACTCAAAAAGTATAAAGTGTCAACCGGGCTTATACTCTTTGAAGCAAGAATACATATTGCAACCCACATGCTCAACAAAGGAATTCTAAAGTCTACTGTTACAAGATGTCAACTGTGGGAGCCCCACTGACTTGAAGAATACACGCCCTCGCAGAACTAAAAGGTCAGGAACATGAAGACTGGTATAACGCTACTAGGAAAAAAAACTACTCTGTACAGATCCCGAAGAAATTACCTTCGCAAGGTTCCATACCAACAATATGACAACAAACAGAACAGTACTACAAAAACAACCTACAAGAAGAATGTACTCGATTCCGAAGTTGTACCACCATGTCTAACAGATCATACATACCTGTCCCCAAGAATAAAAAAAACAGTCTCTATAACCTGGATGGCCGATGCAGTGTTTCGGGACAATGTTTACACAGTGCTGACGGTTGTTGTTGTTAACATAATGTGGTTCAAGACTCAAGTGCTCAATTTTAACACAGAGGGAGTAGTGACATAAATGTAATACATCCATGCTACGAGCTATGTCAAAGTGATTGTGGTGAAGCAGATACTGGAGTCGTGTACTTTAAAAGTTTGGTGTTTTGGACGACTAGGTATTTGTGCATGAATAACTCCATATTCGTTATAATTCTTTCTTTTGTCCCATTTTTAGCAACCAATCCAAATTACACATTCCACATTTGGCATTTTATTCAGTCTTGGCCAGTATACGATTTTTCATAGTCAATACACAGTTTGAGTTCACTTCAACCTTAACATTTGTTGTTGTTGTTGTTGTTGTAATATTACATCAATGATTATGTAATAAATTATAAAAATTAAAGCAGACAAATGTGTGGCTCCGGATAGCACAAACCATGGCCTTTGTTGAACCAGTTATGGATCACTGGTCGGTGCAAGTGGTTTACACCTACCCATTGAGCCTTGCGGAGCACTCACTCAGGGTTTGGAGTCGATATCTGGATTAAAAATCCCATGCCTCGACTTGGATCCGAACCCAGTACCTACCAGTTTGTAGACCGATGGCCTGCCACGACGCCACCGAGACCGGTTCTAGTGGTATGTGTCAAGACTGTCTTTGGGTAGCAGTAAAGTAAATCACAACACACTGCCCACCATATTAATATAAATTTAAAAAAATAGAAAAAGATCATTTGCCCAGGTGAATCACACATGTAGTAATGATAGCCAGTCCTTGTTTTGTGCAGATCCAATTTCTTACCTATTTTCAAACTCATACATTATTTTATTCAAAAATGGGGTGCGTTTTAAATGCACAATCTTCGTGGGCAACACGATGCTGATTGGTCAATTTACTTCTCTGCAACCTATACCACCGAACGTCACAAAGAAGAAACAAAATGGCTGCCCCCAGTTAGCAGAAATAATCATGTTTGTTTTTTTGTTAACTAAAATTACGCGTTTTTCATTTGTTAAAGTGTCAGTATGTGTTGGTGGTCCGGGTATGCATCTTTCCAACACATAAGGCTCTTGTTTGAGTTGACTGTCCCTATAAGAATTGGGTTTCTGTAGTCAGTTGGGGTCCCTGTATACCTCAACCACCTCAAACCTTGTGGAACTCTCGCAACAATTAAATCTCACTTGGCTCCCACACTAACTGTGGTACTAGATGAAATAAAATTACATACATGTTTTGCCCAGATGAAACATTTTTTTAAACCAACACACTCACATTTATCACTAATCACAAGACTTGTAGTGTTAACTTCTCCAGCCGGAAGCTATTTGATTGGGTACTACTTATAAACGTCTAGACCCCCAACCCTGCTAAAATTCCTGTATACGCGCCTGGCTATTCTATTAATTTATTAAACCAAGAAATATTAATATGGTCATTAAAAAGTCACCAATGTTGATTGGAAACTCGTTTTTAAAATTAACCGAGTAAGGGGCCGTTTAACAATTATGTAACGCGTGTTAATACGGTTATTATTATTATTGTTATTTTAACACACCCCCCCCCCCCCCCGTAAAACTACCCCCTCTAAAATTACGTAATGCTTGCCAACCCTTCCCCCACAGCTGTCCCTGTCACTGATATAATTTAACCAATATTACGTAATGCTTGTCAACCCCTTCCCCCACAGCTGTCCCTGTTACTGACATAATTTGACCAATATTACGTAATGCTTGTCAACCCTTCCTCCACAGCTGTCACTGTCACTGATATAATTTCACCAGTATTACGTAATGCTTGTCAACCCTTCCTCCACAGCTGTCCCTGTCACTGACATAATTTGACCAATATTACGTAATGCTTGTCAACCCTTCCTCCACAGCTGTCCCTGTCACTGATATAATTTCACCAATATTACGTAATGCTTGTCAACCCTTCCTCCACAGCTGTCCCTGTCACTGACATAATTTGACCAATATTACGTAATGCTTGTCAACCCCTTCCCCCACAGCTGTCCCTGTTACTGACATAATTTGACCAATATTACGTAATGCTTGTCAACCCTTCCTCCACAGCTGTCACTGTCACTGATATAATTTCACCAGTATTACGTAATGCTTGTCAACCCTTCCTCCACAGCTGTCCCTGTCACTGACATAATTTGACCAATATTACGTAATGCTTGTCAACCCTTCCTCCACAGCTGTCCCTGTCACTGATATAATTTCACCAATATTACGTAATGCTTGTCAACCCTTCCTCCACAGCTGTCCCTGTCACTGACATAATTTGACCAATATTACGTAATGCTTGTCAACCCCTTCCCCCACAGCTGTCCCTGTCACTGACATAATTTGACCAATATTACTGGATTTGCTAGTTATATGTTTTTCGATTTGGCTTGGTAATAAAACTCTTTATTTTAATTTTTATGAACATAAAACGTAACGTTCTTTTAAAAACTTCTCCATCCCTTAAAAGAGCATACCCTTCCCCATTATAGCTTTACGTAATTAAAATACGAAGTTTATTTTAATCTGTTTAGGAATTGTTTAAAGCATTTTCTGTGATGTAGGCCCGTAGGAACGACATCAGGAGTGGAGGGTTGTGGGTGCAATATCTGAGGGGTCACGGTTTTTAATGAGGGGGACAAGCCATAGTTTTATCTTTATTTATAACAAGTAGGCCTAGTTTTGGGGTTTTTTTTAACCCGTACATTTTTGTTCCCCCCCCCCCCCCCCACCGGTTTCTACGGCCATGGAATGTGACCAAAGTCCGGACTATATACTGATTTATGCAAACTTGATATATAAATAAGGTGTTATTTGTATTCCAAAATATATAACGACAAGATATATATCAACCTTGGAAACACTAAAAGAAAAGACATTTAGGCTTTAATAGCCCAAAAGAAAGATACACATGTATAAAGAAAACGTTGCATATGATATACTGTGTTCCCTATGTTTGTTTTAAACAATATTTATTTCTTTTTATATTAACAGATGGGATTGGCCAACAGGCATAGCCTATATAAAGACCTTTCCATACATTATACAGTTGAAATATTAACTGGTCAACATGGACATTTTAGAAAGTGCAATGTATGCATTTAGTGTTGAAGAATGTAAAACTATTGTACATTTAACCTGTCAAAATATAAATATTTGTATGTAGATTAGAAACAAGAAGAATAAAGTCAAAACGTTTACTTTCAGCAATGAAGTTGTGAATTGCTTTTCCTTATAGTGGTTTTCCCTATGTTTATTTCTGTATGATTCCTAGGTTAGGCCTTGTTGACATTTGAAACTAGCAGTATTCATCGATCTGTATATCTAACCACACTATGATGTCTGCGCATGCTTATGTGTTTACATTGATAGTATTCTAATATGTATATTATTGTCACCGATTGGCTGGGTATGATGTCACCTGTTTTTCCAATAATGTTTCAAGATGGCGTCTGAGACGGGTGAGTATTTCATTCAGTGGATACCATTTTTTCTTTGTACGTACTACTTGTACAAACATATAAAACGGTTATTATTTAGAAAACTTACTTTAATAACAGGCTCATCTTTGAACACTGGTTTTTTGTTGTTGTTGCGTTATCATACTATGTCAAACACATATCTGTAGATTTATAGCCTTAGTGGATGTTCTTAAAACGTAAACTTCACTTTATCTCGAACAGAAACCCGCACTTGACAGCATTGAGTATACGTATTTCTCCCTGTCACCTTTAAACGAATGCACACAGTTTCAATTAGTTATTATTTAATTTAAACAGTATTTGTTTTGAAAGGGAATTTGAATTTTCTTGTTGACTCTTCCAAAGTAGATTGACCCAGTTATATTATTGTTTATTACTAGATGTTCTCACGTTTGTGCATTATGCAAGGTTTAAATAGACAATGAGCACAATTACAATTTATAACAGCTCACACAGGAAATAACTTTTTAACATATGGTGTGTATTTCATTCAAATATTGTTTTATTGGAATGTTGTTGCAAATTGTTAATTTTTATCATATGGGTGGTGGGTCACAAGTAGTGCACGGGGCACATTAAGTCGATACTTGTCTTAACCACACTGTCTACGTCCCTCACTAGGTCACAAGTATTTTGAGTGATGTTATACTTTACGACAGATACTATAAAATGAAACAGCAGTTGCAATGCCTTTTATACTTTAAGCACCGAGTAATACGTTCTATAGCAATATACTGTCCTTTTACAACGATTTTGCTGAATCAGAATGTCTTTAAAGTTTGTTTGTATTTCGATTCGACGATTATATTACATGCAACAGATGTGTCTAGCTGTTATGTAAAGTATAGCTTGGACTGCCAGTATATATCTGTATGAAATATTATCATTCAACCGAAACAGGTAATGCTTTTTCCAGATCATCACTGGAATTTTACTCTAACGTCTCAACCTCGATGGACTTTGCTAGGCCATATTTTATTTTTATTGTGATCGTGTGGATTTTTTTGCGGCAGTCTATTTATATCAATGTCGGCGATTGGCTAATTGAGCTGTCGTCTATCACTTATCATATGTGACGTATAATTGTGTTTAGCGATAATAAGTGGTTCAGTGTAAACGAACCCAAGGCTAAATGGCTACGCAAACAGGTATGTTTCTTAGTATCGTGCCTCAAAAAACGCTGTGTTTATAAGAGTACGAAGGGGTGGGGAGGTGGGTGGTAGGGGGGGGGGGGGGTGGCAGTGTGGGGTGGGGGGTGGCGAAGGGGGGGGGGGGTTGCAGGGGGGAGGGTTAGAGGAAATATCAAATTCGGGCAAAAACAACAGAGAAATTTGGGGGAAATGAGCTGGCCTGAACACGTTTCACCATGTATTTTCATTATTCTACCTACAATATTAGTTGTAATCCATGTGAAAATGCGTGGCGATTGCTTTGCAGCCCTATATAGCTGTTTGGCGGTAATGATAATATGAATAAACGTTGTATCCAGATTCGGGCACTTTTCGGGCACAATTATTTATTATTTAATTTAAACAGTATTAGTTTTGAAAGGGAATTTGAATTTTCTTGTTGACTCTTCCAAGGTGGATTGACCCAGTTATATTATTGTTTACTACTAGATGTTCTCACGTTTGTGCCCGATGCAAGGTTTATAGAAAATAACAGGGCCGTACCCTGATCAAAATCCGGGAGGGGAGGGGGCACTACTTTTTATAAACAAATGAAACACTATGCAAATTAAACACTGAGATGTGTATGCTATTTTCTGGAGGGTACAGCCCTGAATAATATTAATGCATGAGCACAATTTATAATAGCTCACACAGACAATAACTTTTTAACACATGGTGTGTATTTCATTCAAATAGTTTTTATTGGAATGTTGTTGCAAATTGTTAAATGTTATCACCAGTATTTTGAGTGATGTTATACTTTACGACAGTTACTATAAAATGAAACAGCAGTTGCAATGCCTTTTGTACTTTAAGCACCGAGTAATACGCAATATACTGTCCTTTTACAACGATTTTGCTGAATCAGAATGTCTTTAAAGTGTGTTTGTATTTCGATTCGACGATTGCTGGGGTGCGGGGCAGAGGAAATATCAAATCAAATCCGGGCAACAACAACAGAGAAATTCAGGAAAAATGAGCTGGCCTGAACACTGGGAGCCCGTATGCCTTTGCTTATTTAGAAACGTTACAAAATAAATTTATGAAGTTTCTGTTGGCAGTTAAAAAGTCAACGTATGTGAATATGTTATATGGAGAACTGGGGCGTTACCTAATGTACCTTGATGTCAAATTAAAAATGATCACTTTTACTAATAACTGGAAAACATACAAAGTTATCATTCTTGATATATGAATTATTGCTGAATGATTACAATAATGGAATCTGTAATTATAAATGGTTAAAGTTTATAAAATCTGTTTTTGATGAAGCTGGATATAGTAATGTATGGACTGCACAGTGTAACCAGAGAACCAGATGTAAATCTATTAAAACAAAGACTTGTTTTAAGATTACATGATCAGTTCTTACAAACATGGAACAATGACGTTTAAATCAAATATTGTGTTCGAGACATATTTAACCAATCTAGAGAAAACAAACCCATTGGCTACCATTATTACACTTTCGACTTTCGAATCATTATCTTCCCATTGAAAAAGGCAGATGGAATAACATAACTTTAACAAATAGAACATGCTTTCTGTGTACAAATAACGAAATTGGTGATGAATTTCATTATATAATGTGTTGTCCTTTTTTAAAGATGGAAGAAAAAGTCTTCTGCCAAAGTGTTTTCAGTCTAGACAAAATGTTTATCAATTTAGAATGCTATTTGTACAAAAAAGCTGGTGTTCTCAGAAAGCTAGCAGTTTTTTTGTAAACAAATTATGCATACTCATAAGTCTCATGGCTGAAATCTATGTTTTTACTATTTTATATGTATATATGTAATGTATGTCTTCAAATGCAAGTATGAACCCATAGATATACACTTGTTTTTTGTTTACACGTTTGAATATCTGATGTACATCATTATTATGACTAATATGCCATCTTGTCATTTATTTATTTACTTATATTTTAACAATGTAACTTATATGCCGTTGAATTACTACCAGAGTGTAAATGAAGTTCAGTTCAGTTCAGTTCAGTTCAGACATGGCGTACTCGTTAAGACGCCTGTAATACCGATGACAACAATTAAACTACACTGTGTCTTTAATTGCTCGTTAATTAGTGTTTGACCACGGCAGACGTCAAATTACCAAGTAACTGATTGTAATTAATGTGCATGTAAAAATAAATATATAAACTGTAATTTTATAAAGTTGAAATTGTAGCACTGTGACAGTATTAGTATAACTGACTGCTTTCATATCTTTGGATATATTTTGTTCTATAAAGATCAACAATAATTACGATATTGTTGTTTATTAAGAAAAATGAAAACAAAATAAGGCTCGAACATTGCGCAGCTGCTAGTGTAGTAAGCTACAGTGAAAAATATATCGCATGTTCTATGTCGTCTGTTGCCAGATCTGTAGTTCACGCTAGCACAGATGCGGTGTGTTTTGTTACTTTCAATTCAATTCATTTCATTTTCGACTGGTACCATACTCGCCAGACCCAGATCGAGTGTGTTTTGGACCTTATACTGCCACCATCCATCAATTCAAATTAATAGTTCATTTTAGTTCCAAAGCTTCATTTAAGTCGATTTGCAGAATATTAAATATAAACTGGTAATAAAAACCAAGAAAAAGTTGTTGTTGATTTGGGTAGTTTTTTCTTTTCAAAAAGAAATGAAATTAAATAGATAGTATGATCAATATATGTAGTCTCTAAAACTAGCCATATTATTTCTGTTCTTGCATGCTAAACACTTCCATCTGGACATTTTAAATTAAAATGCAAAAAGGACCATTACACAATGTACAATTCACCATTTGTTTACCGTTTAATTTTTAATTTTAATTTTTAATACTGAATGAGGGAAAAGACAAAGCTTGGTGTTTTAAACTTGATTTATTAATGTTTCTCGCATACACACAACTATATAGTGTGCTACACTTTAAAGTATGTTCTCTTTTGTATAAATACTGGAACAAAAGTGAAATAAAATGTTACTTTTATTTATTGTTTTATCTATAAACGTTAACAATATATTTGATTCGTTATGTTGCAAGGGGAAACAGGAGCACGAACTGTTTTTAAGAATTCTGTGATTAAAAAACACCAACAAAACCCCCCAACAATAACACATTTTTATTTTGTTTATTTGTTACATATTAAAAACAAAATTGTTATTAATTTATTTTTTGAGGGGAGGGGGGTGGGCGCGTTTTTGAGAATCCCAAACGATAATCGATTTTGTTTTGTCGTTAATTGTATAAATGCACATTCAGTTTATTGAGTATGAATTGTGGATATGACAGCATAAATATTATATGTATTCAATAAATGTTGAGGGGCGGGACGTAGCCCAGTGGTAAAGTGTCTGCTCAATCCCCGTCGGTGGGCCCATTGGGCTAATTCTCATTCCAGCCAGTGCACCACGACCGGTATATCAAAGGGTTTCCTCTATCAATATCAATTCATTTCTTCCTTCCGTAATTGTTGGGAGGGGGGACGTAGCCCAGTGGTAAAGCGCTAGCCTGATGCACGGTCGGTCTGAGATCGATCCCCATATAAAAGATCCCTTGCTACTAATGGATAAATGTAGCGGGTTTCCTCTCTATGACTATATGTCAAAATTACCAAATATTTAACATCCAATAGCCGATTATTAATGAATGTGCTCTAGTGGTGTCGTTAAACGAAACAAACTTAAACTTTCAATAATTAATTGTTTGGGCGATACTGAGCTATTATTTGTTAACGCTCATGGTTCGTACTTATAACGAGGTTGTCATCGTTGTAGAACTGACTCCTCATCCATGTGAGGCGGAACGTAGCCCAGTGGTAAAGCGTTTGCTCGACGCGCGGTCGGTCTGGGATCGATCCCCGTCGGTGGGCCCATTGGGGTATTTCTCGTTCCAGCCAGTGCACCACGACTGGTATATCAAAGGCCGTGGTATGTACTACCCTGTCTGTGGGATGGTGCACATGAAAGAACCCTTGCTGCTAATCGAAAAGAGTAGCCCATGAAGTGGTGACAGCGGGTTTCCTATCTCAATATAGACAAACAGACAGACAGGTATATAAATAAATAAATAATTTTAAAAATACAAAAATAGCTGGTTGAATATATTTAATAATTATAAAAATTGAATATGTTTAATATGTCTGTGTTTTACAGGGTATGTTATGTTTACAGTGATCACTACCTGTATTATTATTATTTTATTTATTAGGTTAATGTGACATAAGGCCTTTCTTGTGTCTATCTTTGTCCTGATCGCTTTTGTAATACAAATCGTATTATATTTTACCAGCGCTATTGATGTCCTACGCACAACATGCCGAGGTCAACTCCACCCGCTATTCAGCATGTCGGTTACACTTGTTCACATTCAACAGGGCCTTGCTACTAATAAAAAAACATGTAGCGAGTTTTCTCTCCAATGTATTTTTGTAAACGGCATCCGCAACGTTAATTCCAGTCAGCCATTACTCAATATTCAAATGACGTAGGAATATGTGACGCGGTTTCTTATTGAATGGAAATAAAAAGTTTGTTTTCTTTAACGACACCACTAGAGCACAGTGATTAATTAATCATCGGCTATTGAATGTCAAACATTTGGTAATTCTGACATATAGTTTTTTTAGGGAGGAAACCCGCTACATTTTAATGCAGCAAGGGCTCTTTTGTATGCCCAATGGGCTCACCGACGGGGATCGATCGGTGGGTCCATTAAAATTCTGGCTAAGTCTCGTTCCAGCCAGTGCACCACGACTCGTATATTAAAGGCCGTGGTATGTACTATCCTGTCTGTGGGATGGTGCATATAGAAGATCCCTTTTTATTAATGGAAACATGTAGCGGGTTTCCTCTCTATAACTGTCAAATGACCATGTTTGACATCCAATAGCCGATGATTAATAAATCAATGTGCTCTAGTGGTGTTGTTAAACAAAACAAACTTTAAATACGTAGGTGCTGACGGGTTTCTTCCTGTAGGATGTTTGGTGTGTATTAGTGATTAATGTATCAACTATTTGTTATTAGCTAACTCGAAAATGATCAATGTAAAGTTTTTTAACGTCAAACATAGGGTTATTGTTGTATTAGAGCGGGTATCTTTGCCTGCCCGGTGGCTGAGAGAGTTGGCATGCGAGAGGGAGTACTCGGGCTAGATAAACGGTATCTAACGGCCACTCAAGTATTCTCTATATAAACCAGTCCTTGGCGAGTGACAAATCGCAGACCTCAAAACGCTTCGGCGAGTAAAAAATCGCACTCATCAAAATGTTAAGGCGAGTGAAAAGCAAGCATTATTAATTTATGAAGTAATTGGTACATGTAAATGTAGAGACATGTTGAAAAAAATGAACTAATAAACCAATAATGTTTTCTTCTAATGTTATGTTGTTTGGTTCATTAGTGTAATCTCACTTCTTTTCCCTTTCAGGAATGGAGATATTAAAAAACATGTAGGAGCAGTGCTATAGAAATATAGTTATGACATACACTGATACAGACAATTTGATTTTTTAATTACAATAAATTATGTACCATTTAAATAATTTGATGCACACAATTATAGATACATTTTCAATGTTAGATGGTTTGATGAACGTGCAGTTAAACATGTAGGAATCAACTTGTCTTGAATTTCATTTTATTATGTACAACGAACATGATTAGGATAGTTGGGATGGGAAAACCTCACTGGTTCTGAGGAGGTGGTTCAGTTAGAACAGCGACCCAAGCATGGTAGGTGTGCACTAGTCCGAACGGACGTAGAGAGAAAGTGTAGTATTGACTTAATGTGCTAATATGTATACTACCGACTAAATTAGATCCCTCATATAATTATTATTATTATTTTTTAAAATAACTCGTTAAACGTAGGCTTACAAATAGTTCAATTGAGTGTTGGTTGGGGCATTGACATTCACGTGGCATTTTAAATTCAACAATTATGCAACCAGTCTCCCTCCCGCAACATTTTGTAACACATCATACCACTACCAGCTACGAAAGGCTCGGACATCTGTGTCCTAGTCAGCGTTACGCCATTGATCTAGAATGGTCCAAATGTTGTTGATAACAAATATACAAACTCCGACAAAATATGTCATTACAAAGGATTTTATTCCAAAAGTGGGATGCCATAATAAAGATAATCTAAAAAAACCACAACATAATTTTAGATACATAAATGACAAGTGCGTAACACGTTGTCAAGTAGACCAGCGTGTGCGTGCAGCCAGAGTCCAAGAGTAAAAATAATCTGACCCCGATAGCTCTGATTGGTCAAAATGCCACAGAGTACTGCGCATCAAATAATGTTCCAATCACATGGTCTGTGACTTTCTAAAATACGTATTAAAGCAAACAAACAAACAACAATTAAATAGTCGGCTATGATTATTGTTACTATAGTTTGTACATATATAAATATATAAATAACAGATGTATATTCATTAACCTCTGGCTGAAATACAAATATTTAAATGAAGTTTTATTTGAAAACTAATAGACGTAAAAAAAAGACAAACCTATACTGATGGAAACAAATAAAGGATCACACAGATAAGAAATAATGACTGCATCAAAAATTAATTCATATTGTCAGAAGTTGACTGGGAACATATAGGCAGCACATTCAACACTAAAGACATTCAATCCCACATTACAACTTGGTATGAAATACAGACATTACTACGCTAGTAGTGAATTAAATTTGGTCTACAATTTGATGTGTTCCCAGTGGCGTAACCGGGGAAATTTTTACCTTTTCGCTTATTAATAACATTAAAAAGGTTTCTGTGTCATATCCCACTACACAGGTGCCCCCCACCCCCCCCCCCCCCCCCAATACAAAATCCTGCCTACGCCACTGTGTGTTCCCTTATTTCTTTCCATCAGTATATTATCATTTCTTTTGCTTTTGTTTTATTATTCTGTCTACTTTTGAATTGTCTTTGTCTAAATTTCATTTCTTTTTTAAAGAATCAAGAAAGTTATACGCTTGCCATTTTCGGGACCTCACGTAAGCTTTGTAGGCTAACAGTTATGAACTAATCGAGACAGTTATACCGACTTAGCTGATTTCCGTAACGAGTTCATTTGTGTAGGCTACAGAAGCCACTAATTGATTCAATTCCTTTTTTTTCCAAAACTATATGAACAGTATAAATGAGTTAGCCTTATCAGACGTTGTGATCTGTTACCTTACAAAAGTGGACTGTTTCTAATTAATAATAAATTAAATAGGCAAAAGAGTTTGATCGGATTGGTACGTCTTCGAAGATGTCTATTAAACCAGTGTTTTCCGATATGTATAGCAAAGATAAGTACCAGTCATATATTAAAAGCTTGCATGGACGCTACCGTTCACGTCACTTTTTTTTCTGGTATTATTAAACGGGTCTTTTTATCAGCTACATAAGGTAAATAGTGGTAATCAATATAATTTTTCTTTTTTTAAATACATTGTTTGTTAAGTGTAACGTGCGTCACACTCGCCAGATTGAAATTACGTGCGCTGTACGAACGCGATCGTACTCAAGCACCTTAAACGACAAGGTCTGATAAACTACTCATTGTAAGATAAATGGTATCTAATAGCCAGTCATGTAGTATTCACTATTTAATTACGCTCGTTATTATTTGTAGATGAAGACCAGCAGAATTTGCGCATTGACTTCTGGGCTCATTTATTGTCAGTAGACCGCGACCTTGGCACAGAAGATGTGGCTGCACTGATATTTCTATGTAGAGATATCCTTCCACGGAACAAACTAAAATGCATAAAAAGTGGACGCGAACTGTTCAAGTATCTCGAAGAAGACGAGTACCTAAGGTACAACAAGAGGTGGATTCTGGCCGAGATGTTGAAACTAATCCAGAAGCGGAGTCTGCTCTACAAGCTATGTGTCAAGGAACAAGATCTCGACTCACACTTGGCCGTGAACGTCTCTCCTTTATCTCCATACCGAAAGTTACTTCTGAAA
This sequence comes from Gigantopelta aegis, assembly GCF_016097555.1. Lineage (NCBI taxonomy): Eukaryota > Metazoa > Mollusca > Gastropoda > Neomphalida > Peltospiridae > Gigantopelta > Gigantopelta aegis. Next base: position 23,293,303 of record NC_054709.1, read on the forward strand.
CTAGCGGATGAAATGACAAATGAAGATCAAGACATTTTATTAAGTTACCTGGTTGATATTCCAAAAGGGAAAAAAGAAAAGATAAAATCATCCTTCGATATTTTTGTTCTTTTAGAAGAAAGGAACAAAATCAGTCCACAAAATGTCGTTTTACTAGAGCAGCACTTCAAAACATCGTATGCTGGCCGATTGGACCTGTCGCTGATTGTTACAGACTATACTCGGAAGCTAGGTAAAAACATCACATCACATTTTTTCTTCACTTATCTCGTTTCATCAGATTAAGAATCCCTGGCTATGCATGTGTTCACTGCTGAGATTTGTATATCGATAGTTTGTTAAAATATCTTCCATTGTGATAAACACAAATTTAGTAAGTTTCTCTTAAATGTGACTGTTAAACATTTATTTAAATATCGGAACAAGCTTGTGAAGATCCATTTTTAAAGCAATTTGCTTTTAATAGAAAATGCATGACGTTTGAACAAAGTATGATGGTGGTCACCTACGCAGATTCCAAGATAATGCGCAATATCTTTCAAAGTAAGATACGTTACTCGTCTCCCAACACGAGTATGATACATGAATATAAATATATCTTTAACCACTAAACCGATAAACATCTTATATATACTTTTTCTTAATTTTAAAACATGTTTTATATCACATTAGTTCAACTGTAAAACTATTACTATAGTCCCATATTTTAGAACCATATGATAATATTGGTATTCTCATGTGGTCGTATATGATTTGAAAAGACAGTCAAGCAGTTAATTAATATTTCGAGATTTTTTTAAGAAAAGCAAATATTGCCTTAGAAACATAATAGGATTTTTAACACCCAATAGCCGATGCTTCGAAAATGAATCATCCTACATGTACGTTTTTCGTCATGATAGGTTCATTCTGGAATCGGTGGGGGATGGGGGGGGGGGGGGGGGGTCAGGTCTTAACCCAGTAGTAAAGGTCTGGCCTGATGCACGTCGTTCATGGATACACACACACACACACACACCCCATTGGTATATTTCTCCTTCCAGCCAAGGGGGGGGGGGATGTAGCAAAGGCCGTGGTATGTAACGTATTCATGGATTTAAGGATGGTGGGTATAAATTCTCCTATTGCTGCTTCATGGGAAAGGCGAGTAGCCTATGGACTGGCAGCAACGAGTAGCCTATGGACTGGCAGCAACGACAAGACAAAGACAAGACAAGACACGGATTTATTACACTTAGGCCGTATTCTACGGCATATGAGGACATGTGTTCAATGGTAGGACATGGTTTACAGGAGCAAAAATAGTATAATTATAATATTAATAGTAGTACAGATATAATACAATTGCGAAAATGAGTAAATATGATATTTCATCAATAGTATATAAACATAGCTTATGATGTAGTAAACAAATGTTATATGTTTGCTACATATGGAGTTTGGGGTGAGTGTGTACGAAACATAACATCCATGATACCATTTCGAGATCTTAATTATACACGGCAATGGAAGTGAGAAACAGACACTGTTCACAACAATGTACTTTTTTCCTATAAGTTTTTGTTGATGATATTTGGCTATGCACGATTTTAAACATTAGAGTTGCACTGCATGCATATGTTTGTGTTTGAAACATGCCAGCAAGTTCTTGTCTTGTCTTGTCTTGACTGGCGGCAACGGCTTTTGTCTAATTATTTCTGTGATACTTAACCTAATAAGTGATGCCATATAGTGTGCTGATTACGTCGTTGACTAAAACATTTTTGTTTTTCTTTCTTTGTCCAGGTCTGTTTTAATAAGATTATTATAACTCACTGTGCTATAAGTAAAACTAGCTATGTTTTTGTTTCAGGTTGCTTACCACACAACCTTTCGATTGACGGTCCAGCTGAAGGAACTGCGATCAATTATGGAGGACTGTCAGGTAGGCTTCTTATCTTGTGTGGCTATGCTATCTCTGACTGGCACAGTGTGGCATCGTTAAAGCCTTATATGTTGGTGTTTTCAACTTCGTCGTAATTCACGAAGTAAAATTATCGTACGTGTCATAATTCACGAAGTAAAATTATAGTACGTGTCATAATTCACGAAGTAAAAGCATCGTAGGTGTCGTAATTCACGAAGTAAAAGCATCGTAGGTGTCGTAATTCACGAAGTAAAAGCATAGTAGGTGTCGTAATTCACGAAGTTAAAGAATCGTAGGTGTCGTAATTCACGAAGTTAAAGCATCGTAAGTGTCGTAATTCACGAAGTAAAACCATCGTAGGTGTCGTAATTCACGAAGTAAAAGCATCGTAAGTGTCGTAATTCACGAAGTAATTCACGAAGTAAAAGCATCGTAAGTGTCGTAATTCACGAAGTAAAAGCATCGTAACTGTCGTAATTCACGAAGTAAAAGCATCATAAGTGTCGTAATTCTCCCACTGGTCTAGTATTTCTAACTGATGTGCACTGGCACGTTATCGTAATTCAAGAAGTAAAATGCTTTTACTATTCTTGTAATTTTAGAAGTAAATGTTTCACGAGTTGCAGTGCCTTCAATGTATGTGCTATCCTGTCTGTGGGATGGTGCATATTAAAGATCCCGTGCTACTAATAGAACAACGTGGTGTGTTTTAGAACTCTAAATCGTAGTGTCAGAATACCAAATGTTTGACATCCAGTAGGCGATGATTAATAAATCATTGTGCTCTAGTAGTGTCGTTAAACAAAACCAACTTTACTTGAATTTAAATTAAGAAGTCAAATCTTGACATGTTGCTGTGCTTTCAACTCTTCAGTTGCGATGCTTTTGACATTGTCGTAATTTAAGAAGTAAAATTGCATGTTTTATTATCAAATATTGAATTAATTTTAAAGGTACTCAGCTATAATTCTCCTATTGATGAGTTATTAGTCGCCTATCAGTCCAACTGGAGGGGACTATTTGTTTCATGTCCGTCCTTCTGTCTGTCAGTCTGTATTCTCTGTCTGTCCCTCAGTCTGTCACACATATAGGTTTCTGTACATTTCTTACCCAGTGCCTCAAAATATTGAGCTGAAACTTTATGTATAACTTTATCATGATCTGTTACAAATCAAGTTTCACTTTCATGGCAATTTACCTATTTTCACAGTTATGGTCCTTGAATATAGGAGATACAAAACTTTGTTGAGCGCAGGGGGGGGGGGGGGGGCATGTCTTACTTCAGCAGTTCTCTCAGAATGCTTGGTTATTTGTATTTCAGACGTTTTAGTACACATAGTACTATCGGAACATCAGGGCCGTACCCTGATAAAATCCTGGGGGCACTATTTTTTATAAACAAATGAAACACTATACAAATTAAACTCTGAGATGTGTATGCTATTTTCTGGAGTAAAAAAAATGAAATTCTCAGGGGGGCAACTGCCCCCCTCCCCTCCTTTCCCGAGGGTACGGCCCTGAACATCACACTGCACCAGTCTTATCGGGGACTGGTTCAAAATTTAAAAGTAAGGTTTTTATTAATGCTGAAATAAAGCAAAATTGTAATGCAAATGTTGCACAATGTTTCAATATACATTAGTGTTTTATAGTTACTACAAGAAGCAGAAACCCGGTGTTGTATGCCATTTGTCAATCTGACTGTTTGGTGTTTTTGTTACCGTGGCGACCATGTTATATTTAAATAAAAGTTATGAATTGAAATAATTGAATATCTTGTATTTAATGAACAGGTTTAAAGGCAATGTTGTGGGGTGTTGTGAATCAAACATTGCTCTCCTTTCTTCTAGCGTGTTTTGAGTTCACTTGCTCGATACAGTTGTTGGGGGAAACTGACGACATAGACTTTGAAGCCTGTCACCTCATGCTGATATAACTCTATAAAGTGTGAGCCTCAAACCGTCGACTCTATAATAATATTACGAATCAGTGTGCTATAAGTAAAACTAGCTATGCCTTTGTTTCAGTTTTTTTACCACACAGCCTTTCGATTAGCGGTCTAGCTGAACGAACTGCGATCAGTTATGGAGGACTGTCAGGTAGGTTTCTTATCTTGTGTGGTTATGTTATCTCTGACTGACACAGTGTGGCGTCGTTAAAGCCTTAATTCACGAAGTAAAAGTCTCATGTAAAAGTCTCATATGTAGCTATGCATTCCACATTGTAGTAATTCATGAAGTAAAAACTGTTTTATTGATGAAATATTGAATTCATTTTAAAGATACTAAGCTGTTTATAATATCCTTATGGGTGAGTTATTTATTTGTGTTCATGGACAGTATGATCAGAACATTTTCGTGCTTATATCCAATTAGGGTTCAAGCACACTGTCCTGGGCACACACCAGCTATCTGGGCCGTCTGTCCAGGACAGTGGGTTAGTTGTTAGTGGTTAGTGAGAGAGAAGAGGATGTAGTGGTATTACACCTACCCATTGAGCCCTTAAGACCTCGCTCTGGATGGGAGCCGGTACCGGGCTGCGAACCCTGTACCTACCAGCCTTATGTCCGATGGCTTAACCACGACACCACCGAGGCCGGTCCCAGTCTTGATAGCTGGTTCAGAACATAATGGTAAAATTCTCAATGTGGCGATTTTTTAGAACCGATGTGGTAATGTATTTCGAGACCCAGGCCGAGCACTGTGTAAGTTATATATATATATATGTGTATATAGGTTATTACCAGAGGTTTTTTTCGGTATCGTCAGTATCATATATTAGGAATAAAAATTGTATTAACCGAGCCTCTGGCAAGCATAATACATTATTTTAATTCCTAATATATGACATTGACGATACCGAAACACACGGGTGTAATAATCTCTTTATCATATAACCTCAAGCTTAATACAACGTGTTTTTGTAAACTGTACATGCAACTTTAATTCTAGTCTGCCATTACTAGATATTCAAATGACGTAAGAATATGTTTTTGGGTTTTTTTTAACGCTGGACAGTTTTCAGTGTAAAATTGCTATTGAAATGTTTTTATTTGATTACCATGAATGCATACGTCAGTTATGGAGTGTCACCCTAACTAGTATGTTTACTTAAATGTCAATAAACCTTGTGCCGTGACCTCAATTAATTTACATCTAATTTGCAAAGTTATCAAATTATTAAAGTATGTGATCTGAAAAATATCGCACACTTTGATTGCACTGAATATATAAGATAGTATATGATAAATATATATAATACATAATGAAAATATATCTGTATTCTTTTTGGTCAAAAACCAGTCACATGACCTTCCTTAAAAATGATATTGTCCTGAGACGGTCCCACCGGTCCGATCAAAATTGATATTGCCCTGGGAGATTTAACCAATGAAAATAAAGATGAGACAAAATTCTATCCAATAAATGAGTAGGTAACGTAATGCAACGTCAACTGCTAATTCTAATGTAAACAACCACAAAATTATGACAAAACGCTTTGCTGTCCTTCAACAAAAATATAACATCTTTATTCATACTGAGTTTAATTCCGCAAATTCGACAAAGACAAGGTCAGTAATCGTCAAATATATATAGATATTAGTTATTAGAGATAAAATAACTTTTTTTCTATCAATCGCCTAGCTGTTCGTTTGTTGTTCTATTACATGTTTATTTTATTTAGGTTCCTTACCACACAACCGGTTTGACAGTCCTGCTGAAAGAGCCATGGACATATATCACAGACTATCAGGTATTCGTTTCATATATTCGTATTTTAGCGTTGATCTTATGTTTAATTAACTATAAAATTCTAGAATTCCGTCTGGAAATGGGGGTTTTTTAAAGGTATATCACAAAAACAGCATTCCTTCTGCAAGTTTTTTAGGTTACAAATGAACTACATTACTGACCCGTAGCAATTTAAGAGTAGATTGCACTTATCCAAACCTACAGAGGTCCATTATTTTAGAATTACGTACCTTGGACATTCCTACTATATATTAGTGTCACTTCTATATCGTTAAATAAAACAAACATTTACTTTATAACAAAAACACGAATGTGCGTGACCCTCATTTAAAGGTAAGCACAAGCATAAAAGTTAAAGTGTGTTTTGTTTAACGACACCACAAGAGCACGTTGATTTACTAATGATCAGCTATTCAGTATTGGATGTCAAACATTTGGTAATTTTTGACATATAGTCTTAGAGAGGAAACCCACTACATTTTTTTACTAGTAGCAAGGGATGTTGTGTATGTACCATCCTATAGACAGGATAGCACCTACCACGGCCTTTAATATATCAGTCATGGTGCACAGGCTAGAATGGGAATTTGCCCAATGGGCCCACCGACGCAGTTCGATCCTAGACCGACCACGCATCAGGTGAGTGCTTTACCACTGGGCTACATACGTCCACGAATGTAAATGCAAATAACTGAACTTCCATATTTAAAGTTAGGTTGTACCTCAGAGCTGCTAAAGGGAATAAACAAACAAATTAATGAAATATATAAAGTCAAAGGGAAGCTCCATAAAAACGTGAAATAAATCTTAACTACTACTGTTGCGAAAAAAACAATAAGTTTTTTTTAAATTATTTATATGAAGCGGGACGTATCACAGTGGTAAAGCGCTCGCCTGATGTGCGGTCGGTCTAGGATCGATCCACGTCGGTGGGCCCATTGGGCTATTTCCTATTCCAGCCAGTGCACCAAGACTGGCATATCAAAGGCTGTGATATGTGCTATCCTGTATGTGGGATGGTGTATACTATATAAAAGATTCTTTGCTACTAATGGAAAAATGTATCGGGTTTCTCTCTAAGACAATATGTCAGAATTATGAAATGTTTCACATTCATTAGCTGATGATTAATAAATCAATGTGCTCTAGTATCGTTAACAAAACAACCTCTTTCTTTCTTTCTCTCTCTCTCTCTCTCTCTCTCTCTCTCTTTTTTTTTTTTTTGGGGGGGGGGGGGGGGTGTTAAGGGAATGAATAAACAAATTAATGAAATATATTAAGGGAAGGGAAAATCCACAAAAACGTGAAATAAATCCTAACAACTACTGATGAGAGAAAATGACCAAACTTAACTTGATTGATGTATGGATTTCAGATGGATACATCTCGCTAATACGGAACCTGAAACCTGGTACGTATGGAACACTACGCGTGAAGATCATCGACAAATCAACACTGAAGAAAAACACAAGAGGAGAAGAATACCTCTTTGTTATATTTGCCGATGTAACTGGCGAAATTGCCGGTATAGCGGTTAATGAATTAGCAAAACTCGTAAATGAATCTATGGATATTGGAAATGTTTACATGTTATATAACGTACGTGTGGTTCCGATGTTAAAACGTCATTGTAAATATACGTCAGTGGGTAAATCAGCTGATACGGTTCAAATTATTTTGGACAATAACACACGAGTAGAGACGTACACTGGCAATTCGACTGTTAAGTTCATAACTGTAAAGTTGTACGGTAAAGTTCTCGATGTGTCTAAGAGCAGGCAGCCATACGATGGATGCCCCGTGCACGACTGCACGATGTCCACCATACGTTTATCAAACGGCATGTATTTCTGCAGCAACTGCAAACTGAAATACTTGAAAGCGATAGCGCATCATAAGATGTTTTTAAAAGTAATAAATACAACAACCAATATTAAATTTGCCGCATTTTGTTTTGAAAGTGTAGCTTGCAAACTTCTGCGTGTTAGTGGTGACACATTTAATAAGCTGGAGAAAAGTGTTCTGTCCGAACGTTTTGTTAATAACGAGTATGAATTCACATGTGTACACAAAATTAAAAATGGTGATCTTAAGTACACAAGGCTTATTGATGCCAATTTGTGCAGCCTTGTTTAAGTGGGATAACTAATGAAGTGAATCATTCCTCATGTGTTAATGCGTAGTTCATAGTTATTGCATATTACAATGTTTATTTTATTATATTATTTATTTATTTATTATTATTTTATCTATTTTTTTTATCCCCCCTCCCCCACCAAGATCAATCAATGTCAAGGATGGGGGGGGGGGGGGTTGAATAATTGATTTATACATTATTTTTAACATTCATGTTTAGTTAATTGCAGAAATGTTTTTGTTTTTTGTGTTGTTGGTTTTTGGGGTTTTTGTTTTTTTGACGACTTAAATACAGTATTAAAATATGTCACAAAATTGTGAATATTTTAATTTCTATATCTTTTAACAGTGTAAGAATAAATTAGCTCCTTTTTTTCTTTCTTTTTTTGTTCCTACGTGGCAGTTGCATATCCAAATTGCATGAGAAGTGATTCAGTTCTTTGGTTGTCACTAAAACACATGTATAATGTAATCATGAACCTTTACATAAAAGTAAATACGATTTTTATATTTTCACTGTAGCTAAAATAGTGAAAATATGACTTTTTTTTTTTTTAACGGATATCACTTTTTATGGTTTCTGTAGATCTATATATTTCATTGCTATGTATATATAATATGTATTGTTATGGATGTCCATGTTTCTTAACCTGGACTTTTAAAATTAATTTTCTAATTTAATTTACTAATTTTTGAATCAAAAATATTATTGGTAGTAAATCTGAAGGCAGAGGTGAATTTTACTTGTAGCAGTTGCATTTCAGGACATCTAGTTTTCAAAATTTTAGGTGGGGGGGGGGGGGCATACCCCCAACCCTCGTAGAAAGTTTGCTTTACGCCCTCGATTTCAGTCAGCCCCCAATATCGACTTCCTTCCTGGTGTGCATTTAGGCCTACAAACTATAAATTGCAAACGGAAGTTGGACCAAAAAACAAATACTTTATTTATTGAGCAATTGTGTGCGTAAGATAATTATTAAATTAAATGGTATTTATTATGTAAAAGGTTCCTGGCGTAACGTAATCTCTGATGGGTTGTTATGACGTCACGTGGTACTTCTGAGACACTACAAAAGGCCGACGTCAGTGGACGTAAAAATTATTTGGCTAAATTCCGACCGCTCCTTCCAAATTCAAAAACCCATAGCACCCATACACCCACCCCACCTGCTACCAGCCCCGGCCGACCGGCCTCGGTGGCGTCGTGGCAAGCCATCGGTCTACAGGCTGGTAGGTACTGGGTTCGGATCCCAGTCGAGGCATGGGATTTTTAATCGAGATATCGACTCCAAACCCTGAGTGAGTGCTCCGCAAGGCTCAATGGGTAGGTGTAAACCACTTGCACCGACCAGTGATCCATAACTGGTTCAACAAAGGCCATGGTTTGTGCTATCCTGCCTGTGGGAAGCGCAAATAAAAGATCCCTTGCTGCCTGTCGTAAAAAGAGTAGCCTATGTGGCGACAGCGGGTTTCCTCTAAAAACAGTGTCAGAATGACCATATGTTTGACGTCCAATAGCCGATGATAAGATAAAAAATCAATGTGCTCTAGCGGCGTCGTTAAATAAAACAAACTTTACTTTTTTTACCAGCCCCGGCCGGACTGCTGGTGCTCCCTTGCACCTTCTAGTGCAGGTGGTCCTTCCTTCCACACACACACACACCCCCCACCCCCCACCTTTCCTGTCCTGGACGGAGGAGCCGGCACCTGTGCCCAGGACAGGCGTGCGCTGCAACAGCTTGCTCTGAATGTGCACGTTCAACCCTCTGACCTGACCTGACCTGAGGTAAAAATCCCCTTTCCAATGTCAGGCCTGCTTTACCGGAATCTCCTTTCAGTTTTTATCGGTTTTTATTATTGAACTAATAGCCATTTTATCCTCACTCAAGTGGATTTTAGTTCAAATACAGGTGACTACATCTCTACATAAATATTTAATTATTTCTGACTCTCTCAGCTCTTTACAGGCTTTACTTAAATCCAAGTTCAGCAGCTTTCAGTACATTAATTAATCAAAAAGGACATATTGTTACTTTCGATTGGGTACCTGCTCATGTGGGTATCACTGGTAACGAGATGGCAGATCAAAATGCTAAGAAAGCTTTAGATGATGACAAAATTATAGTTAAAAGTAAATATAATTTTAGAAAAATTATGTCCATAGCACAAAGTAATTTAAATACATTTTGGCAAAAGGACTGGGATAACAAAACTAGACTATGACACTATTTGATTAAACCTAAAGTTAACTCCCCCAGCCCTATTTCGGTCGATAATCAAACTACTAAAATAATAACCCGCCTTAGACTTTTGGCTTGATAGTGGATTATGTAGTGGCAACTAAAGTTATAATTTGAGACCTTTTTGTTATATGGTTAATATATAATTCTGAAGGTTAATCACGATTGAAATATCTACCTAACGCACCAAATTGTGCTGAGTTTGATTCCTTTTTTTTTCTTTTGTTGTTGTTGTATATGTTATACATATGGGTGTGTGAGTTGGGTGTGTGAGTTGGGTGTGTGAGTTGGGCGTGTGTGGTGACTCAGTTGGACATGCGGGAGCTGACTTTTGACAGTGTCGCCTTCTCCATGCTAATTTATTGTTTTATATTAGTAGGAGAAACGTTATTAGTGGTCTATAATGTAGTTATATTTTTAAGGCGCATGGCGTGTAGACTATAATTATTTGGTTCTATCTTTTTCTTTTAATAGTTGTGATGTATATTATGTTTATTGGTACTTATTGGGTCGACCTGTGCGACCGACTGCCATATCGCCTTCTGGTGGGTGGTGGAAGGGTGCATTTGTTTAGCCCATTTAACTACCTGTATGTATTCTTTTTTTTAACTTGGTTTTAATGTTGATGTTATAAATCCTCTTAGCATTTTTTATGTATATATGTTATATTTTGTATTACATGTATGCGTATTTAACACTTATTAGAATTTTATGTATTACATGTACTTTTAATTATGTTGTATGATTGACTTGTGTTACTTTTATTCTTTAATTTTATTATGTATTGGTGTTGGTATTAATTCCTCTTAGCATTTTAATTATATATGTTTGTATATATTTTATATATGATATGTGTCTCTTCTTTGCGTAGCCTTTTTTTTATCCTATTGCTCCAGTTTCAATGGGTTTTAATGTATCATCCAATTCACAACTCTTTTAACCATTGTCATGTTCATTTTATTGTGCCCATAACAGCTGTATGGATAACCATGGGGAGGGAGGGATGGGGGCGGGACGCCGTGATAGGGTGCGTCAAGGAGCGATAGGGCGTAGGCGGTCTTTGCCGATAGGGTGCCTGGTAGGAGGCCTCCCCTCCCTGGAACCCCAAACCATGGAAATGCGGTTTAGCAACTTTGGGCACCTTCTGGCCTGTCCCTTGGTGAACCTTTCTTCCAGGGCCTAAAAATATATTTTATAATTTAATTATAATTACCAGTTTTGGAATGCCGGATCTAAATTAAGCACCAACTAATCTGTTAAATAAATCAATGACCATAAATTTAAGGCGCAACATGTTATAATTGTAACCCACTTTTTGTTTATATATGTTTGGCTTTTAAAAATAATTTTAGCACTTAATGTTATTTTTAAATTCACCCCATAATTCTATTACCCCACCCCCCAAACCCACCCGTCCCAGAATCGACCCCTGGCGAGGTCAGAGGTCGGATCTGTGATGGGCGTGCCTGAGCCATTTTTTGGATAGGGGCACGTAAATAGAGTACCCATACCCATACCCCTTTCCAATTCAGCGGACCGGTCAAAAATGCGCCAAATTTCTTTCATTCAAATTGCGCACCTTTTCCCTTTGGCATTAATCCTATGGGACATTCCAAATTCCATAGCACCAAATCCACCCCCCACCTCTTACCGACTCCGGTCGGGCTGCTGGTGATCTCTTGCACTTGCCAGTGCAGGCGGTTCCTTCCCACACACCCCAACCCTTTCCTGTCCTGGACGGAGGAGCCGGCACCTGTGCCTATGACAGGCGTGCACCAAAATAGCTTGCTCTGAATGTGACTCTGACCTGACCTGACCTGAAGTCAAAATACCGACCTCGGTGGTGTCGTGGTTAAGCCGTCGAAATGCTTGGTTCACAGTATTATTTTTCATGATCCATTTCCAGGCATCATAAGTTATACGAACAAAAATGTAATGAGAAAGATGACGTCTATATACCGGCCTCGGTGGTGTCATGGTTAAGTCATCGGACATAAGGCTGGTAGGTACAGGGTTCGCATCCCGGTACCGGCTCCCACCCAGAGCGAGTTTTAACGACTCGATCGGTAGGTGTCAGACCACTACACCATCTTCTCTCTCACTAAGAACTAACCACTTACCCACTATATTGGACAGACAGTCCAAATAGCTGAGGTGTGTGCCCAGGACAGCGTGCTCGAACCTTAATTGGACATAAGCACGAACATAAGTTGAAATGAACATGGACGTCAAAATACCGACCTTGGTGGTGTCATGGTCAAGCAGTCGGACATAAGGCTGGTAGGTACAGGGTTTGCAGCCCGGTACCGTCTCCCACACAGAGCGAGTTTTAACGACTCAGTGGGTAGGTATAAGACCACTACGCCCTTTTCTTTCTCACCAACCACTAATAATTAACAAGTAACCCACTGTCCTGGACAGAGCGCAGATAGCTAAGGTATGTGCCCAATACAGTGTGCTTAAACCTTAACTGGATATAAGCATGAAAATAAGTTGAAATGAAAATGATAAGTAAACGTTAAAAGCATGTTCCCTTGTCCAACTTTCCAAGTTTAACTTTTATTACATTACATACATTTAAATTGAAAACAGAATAATTTTAACGTATATTTTTAAAGTAAATTTTATTCATTTACCATCTATATGAAGGAAGCTGCAGTTAAGCTGACATTTATTGGAGATACAGTCCTCACTGTTTTAATGTAACTGGAGCTGAAAGGAAGATTTCTATCTATCAGTTGGAAACTAACCTGTGAACATTAACTTTATTTTCATTTACACATAACTGTTAAATAAATTTATTATTCTGAAAACTGAAACACTTCAGCTTTGTTATCTGTTCATGTTGTTTATATTCTCTGGACACTGTTGATATCCTTGGGACACGGCCACAACTATATATATATATATATATATATATATATATATATATATATATATATATATATATATATATATATGTTTGAAAATGTGTGTGTGTGTGTATATATATATATATATATGTATATATATATATCTATGTGTATATGTATATGTGCGTGCCAAATCCTGTGTTTTCCTATATTAATTTGAATAATAACAGTTTATGTTTCATACGTCGACAGTTAATAATAATCAAAACCAAATCTTACATGGATCCACAAGGAGCATGTATCTGTTTACGATGTTCAATACGTCGACATAGTTGGTAGTGACCAAGACCGTATTTTACATGGATCCAAAATAACCGTGTGTTAGTTTATGGTAATTGATCCTGCAACCACTGTTTCTAGTGGCCGATTAACGCAGTCATAAACATATAGTCTCTACTAATACGTCGACACAGTTGGTTGTGATCAGGAAGGAAGGGTAATGGGTTTTTTGACGACGCATTCAACACATTTTATTTACGGTTATGTGACGTCGGACAGGTAAGGTACCAAACAAATATGGAGAGAGGAAACCCCATGTGTCCACTTCATGGGCTAAGCTTTTCGATTAGAAGCAAGGGATCTTTTATATGCACCATTCCACAGACAGGATAGTACATACCACGGTCTTTGTTACACCAGTTGTGAAGCACTGGCTGGAACGAGAAATAGCTCAATGGACCTACCGACGGGGATGGATCCTAGATCGATCGTGTATCAGGCGAGCGCTGTACCACTGAGCTACGTCATTTCCGTAAGGGGTCATATTTGATTTTTTTTTTTTTTAAATAATACTCTTGAAGATATTTACTGTCAGATGTGTGTGTGTGTGTGTGTGTGTGTGTGTGTGTGTGTGTGTGTGTGTGTGCTCAGCTATATATGTAGAGACAACATGGGTATTCAGAGTACCTCAACTCCTTAAACTTATTCCATTGAAACACGTACTTGACTGACCCCTAGATTATGAAGACCTCAATAGGCACATCAAAGAAATATCAGTATTAAAAAAATACAATGTCTGAGGGAGGAAAAACCAACATGACTGCATCTGTAGGAAGTAATGACTTAATGTCTTGCACATCACTGTTGGGGGGAAATCCTGTATGCTGAGTGTGGGTATCTTCAATTTACCATGCGCGGGAATTTCAAATCTATCGGCTATGCGGATTTTCAAAACGGACCATCAAAACCATTGGCAGCCACCAATATTCCTGATTATATTTTATGTATACCCTACTATAGTTGGAGGTTTTAAATATTTGTCATATCTGGAATTATCATGCAGCTTTCACTTCTTTCTTTTTTTATTCATTACTAAAAAAAAATTGTTTTTAAATGACATAATTACGCAAACATCTATTTTATTGCATTATTTTCTAATCCAGATCAATACAATATGTATATTGGATGTATTCCTACAATCTGTAATCCAGCATATTATTTAGCTATTAACATTGGATAATACAGCATTAACAATCAAATACATTATCAACTTACAGCAAAGTAGATAATCAAATCTGGAAAAATTGGTTCTATAAATCTAGTGTACACTTAAAATACACTTCATGGGAGCAAACTAAGTGATTATTTTAAAACACGATTTGATCTGGAGACCTAAAGATATGTTTAACAAGCTTATTGTTATGTATAAATGAGAACAGAAGGCACAATAGTGACCAAAATTTTAATTATGGCTTTGGTAAAGTTTTTCTTCAAATTAAAATTTTTTTTTTCCTGAAACTACAAATTTGTCTAAAATATGACTTAGCACCCTATAAATATGTCAAAAGGACAATAAAAATCAAGGTCTTTAAAAAGTTAAGCTTTCAGAAGTACATACATGAAACATTAACTATGTTTATGGAAATTAAAGACATTAACCCAATATTGGCACGTTATTTTTAATATAAAAATAAATTGTTATTAAAATCTAAGTTCAGGTTGCCTAGATATATTGCCATATTTAAGAGCAGTTGTATATGGCAAGTCAAACACCATGTAAATAAAAATATTTAAATCTTTATATTATGAATTATAGGCCAAAACTAACTTTTCCTCAGTGCTAATTTTTATTCAAACTCCATTCAGAGCCATGCACAGTAATTATTGTTAAGGTCAAGGTCATTGTGAACTTGCATGGCCGAGTAACGGCTAATTAATCAAATAGTATGGTTTAATTTAATTAAATCACAAAAATCATAATCCTTTTTATTATGCACTGAATATGTGCTATAGGTTGGACTATACCAATTAAAATCCCATAGGCGACCATGTTAACGTTTGTGTTTAAAAACACTATATGCAATATATCAACCAAACTATGACCTATAAATATCAGTACTACAACCCCTGTCACATATTTTTGTTTTGTTTTATTCATTACTAAAAAAACCCATGTTTTTAAATGACATAATTACCCGAACATCTATTTTATTTCATTATTTTCTAATCCGAAACTATTAAGAATAATACTATTCTATCATGACATCTAATATGACATACTCCTCACGTTATAGCCGGCGGGACGTAGCCCAGTGGTAAAGCGCTCGCTTGATAGGCGGTCGGTTTGGGATCGATTCCCGTCAGTGGACCCACTGGGCCGTTTCTCGCTGCAGCCAGTGTACCACGACTGGTACATCAAAGGCCGTGGTATGTGTTATTCTGTCTATGGGATGGTGCATATAAAAAATCCCTTGCTGCTAATCGAAAAGAGTAGCCCATGAAGTGGCAACAGCGGGTTTCCTCCCTCAATATCGCTGTGGTCCTTAACTATATTTCCGACGCCATATAACCGTAAATAAAATGTGTTGAGTACATCGTTAAAAAGCCCATTTTCTTCCTTCCTTTTTTCTCACCTTGTAATGAAATAAATTGGTTATCAGTAATTTATTTGATATAGCCTAATGCATTTGTGTCAATCAAAACTTTGTCAAGGAATACGTAATCAAGGTTTTTGGACTGGTAACGATATCTAATGCGCATTATTGCTTAATATCAACAAGTATTGTCACGGGGATCCTATAATACCCGTAACTGAATGAAACACGACTGTCCAAATATCTCTCCTAACTGTATATCTATTAGATCTCTCTGTAACGGGCGGTTATACCCGCTGGTGGCTCGTCTAGGTATGATCAGAGATACGATCTTATATAAGTATATATTATTATAGCACGTTTAGTTCACTAGAAAACACAACAAAACACAATACACTTTGGAATCTGTATTAACCTACGCTGACAAATGTACTGCCGCAGTAGTTAATTAATAACAACAATAATAACAACCCAGAACTGATCACTTAATTAGTTAATCTATAGGTGTCTAGTTTACACAATATGCTAATCACTTCACCGTGACACAACACCCACACGTGTGATAATTGAGAAACGCTTCCAGGAGAACTTAATTAATAAAGGAATTACAACTCTATTCCTAACTGGTTAATTTTTAATTAACCCTTACTACTCGTTCAATAACGTGTGATAATTGATAAACGCTTCCAGGGGAACTTAATTAATAAAGGAATTACAACTCTATTCCTAACTGGTTAATTTTTAATTAACCCTAACTACTCATTCAATAACCTTGTAATACAGACTTAATACTGGTACCTATCACAATAAAGACAATAACCTACAGTTTACCTAGGTCCTCTAGGATGACTGGCTAAGCTTTATATATTTATTTAGGACAGTGAGCCTACAGATTACTGCGTCAGATGACCGGCAGCACCGTCTAAATAATATTGGTATAATACAGTATTAAAATATTTAAAGTCACATCAATCACATCAAGGTTATACACAGAGCAGAAATAAAAATTATTTACCAGTCCGGACGGACAGCGATCCCCTCTGGAAGCCTTCCTATGTTTCTCCCCGATATCTCTAAAACCCTAGCTATTTATTCAAAACTCTCAGAGACAGCGAATATCGCCTGGGGTCACAAGGCGGTACCTCACGTATCATCTGAATTCCACAGCGACCAAGACGGCATATCTTTCTCTTAGATCGCCAGACTCAATGACGCCAAGTCGCCAAATCACGGTTGTAAAAACCGCACTCGCGGAGGTATTACGTAACTACTGGCCACATGGCTCCGCACCTGAGCTGGGTGTGTATTAGAAGAGCTCGACGACCGTCGCGCAAAGGTATCACGTAACAAGTTGCCCATCTGGGCTTAAGTGCAATTTGGAACTGCACACGGCCCTCTAAAACAATTAATATCGCCACAGGCGAAAACAAATTAAGAGCATGTTCCGTCACAAGTATATTGGTATATTTAATTACTAAAACGGTGAACATGTGACGACTATTACATATAACGGGCGCAGCCATTTGGTCCATCCCAATGAATCACAACCACTCATAAAATCACAAGCAAACAAATAAAGTAACTGTACTCATTTTTCTTTACTGTATTTCCATTCTATCCACACAAAAAATCCAAAAAAAATCCTCTCATTCATTCTTTTCTTTTTTAAATTTTCCTGCGTTGTGAGTATGTCACAAACACTGTGTAAGTCAATGATTCAAGGCTCCCCATCATTGACAGTGTCACATTGATCTGGGCAATAATAAAAAATAAAAATAAAGTATATTATATTAAGAACAATCTGGATTGTAACTACGTTTGTTTTGTGATTTACTGTGAAACATGCAACATAGAGGACAAACTACTAAACAATTTAGCACCCGTCTTAACACTTACAGACATGGCATTTTATATATTAAGCAGAGCCGGTTTATCCTAATAGCACATGTAGCACGTGCTACGGGCCCCGCGCTTCAGGGGGCCCCGCGGTGATGTGTACATTTATTTTCCCTGGGTCATTTTTCCCCTCTCTCCGAGGGGGTTGTAAAATATATATCCTGGAAAGAGGAACCCGTTTTTTATGTGTGCTGCAGACCCCTCGGATCCTTAAATCGGCTCTACAGAATGAGTAGATACAGACTTTGTAACAGCAAACAAATCCAGATCGTAGTTAATTAGTCTACAGCCTTCTGTTGCACTATTGGATCAAACAGATGTGCAGTGATTGACAAGAAAAACAAACTGCCTACAAAACCTCAAGACAAGACTTCATCTTTTTTATACCTTTAACACATTAGCATACTTTTGTGGCGAAAAGATCCGAGAAGTCCCGACTTTGTTTCTAATGTTTGATGACGTCTTCCGAATGGTGACGTAAAGTCATTGTACTGTTACATCACCAGGGTAACATATTGCAATTGTTGAGCATGACCGCAGCCATGTACAGGTACCGTAGGTCGTAATTTATTAAATATAATAATATATAGCAACTATTATTATTAAAGATTATTATTAAATCTATTGTTGCATGTATTAGTGATATATAACTACACATTAATCAATGCCACATATTATAATAGATGTATAATTAACTCATTCGTTCATTCGTTCATTCATTCATTCATTCATTCATTTATTTATACTTATTTGTGTATTGGCCTGGGCACACAACTCCGCTATCTGGGCTGGCTGTCATGGACAGTGGGTTAGTAATTAGTTGTTATTGGTTAATTTGTTAGTGGTTGGGCGAGATTTAGCTCGGTCGGTTGACTGCTCGCTTGAGCCTGCTTGCATCGCAGGATCGAACCACCTCGGTGGACCTATTCATCTGATTGGGTTTTTTTCCCCGTGGTATGTGTTTTCCTGTCTGTGGGAAAGTGCACATAAAAGATCCTTTGCTGCATTAGGAAAAATGTTGCGGATTTCCTCTGATGACTACGAGTCAGAATAACAATATGTTTGACATCCAATAGCCGATGATTAATTAATCAATGTGCTCTAGCGGTGTCGTTAAACAAAACAAACTTCTCGTTAGTGGTTAGTGAGAAAGAAGTCAGTGTACTGGTCTTACATCTACCCATTGAGTCGTTGAACTCGCTCTGGGTGGGAGCCGGTACCGGGCTACGAACCCAGTATCTACCAGCCTTATGTTCGATACCGAGAAGTCCCGATTTTGTTTCTAATGTGTGATGACGTCTTCAGAATGGTGACGTAAAGTCATTGTACTGTCACATCACCAGGGTAACATATTGCAATTGTTGAACATGACGGTAGCCATGTACAGGTACCGTAGGTCGTAATTTATTAAATATAATAATAAATAGTAACTATTATTTTATTTGTGTATTGTCCTGGGCACACAGCTCAGCTATCTAGGCTATCTGCCATGGACAGTTGGTTAATAATTAGTTGTTATTGGTTAGTTTATTAGTGGTTAGTGAGAAAAAAGTCAATGTAATGGTCTTACATTTACCCATCGAGTCGTTAAACTCGCTCTGGGTGGGAGCCGGCACCGGGCTGCGAACCCAGTACCTACCAGTCTTATGTTCGATGCCTTAACCACGACACCACCGAGACCGGTAGTCCTAATGAACTGAAGAATGTTAAAACTGTAATATGCTTGCACTCGGCGCAAACAGTGGTTTCCTCGAGAGTTCAATGCGTATGCATTACAACGGCAACAGTTCTTTGTCACAATGGACATGTATTTCAAATTCAAACTTTGACGTTACTATAATTAGATTTCGCATTAATATGATATAATCAATAGCAATTGAAATTATTTGGATGTAATTTTTGTGGGCATGTAACTGAAGGTATTTTGACAAGAAAAAATAATAACTTTTTTTTCTATGCATAGAAAGTGTGTGTGGTCGTGCGTGCGTGCGTGCTTGCTTGCTTGCTTGCTTGCTTGTTAGTTTGTTGTTTCTTGTTATTACGAATATTACTTGCTTTGTCGTTCGCAGCATGGGGCGGGACGTAACCAAGGCTCGATCGCCGTCGGTGGGCCCTTTTGGTGTGGTCTTGGATTAGTCCGCCCTTTTTTTTTATTTCTCGTACATACGTTTTACTTTACTACTAGTGTTAAAACAACCTATAGCCGGGCTTGAGTACTAAGCCTATGGATTATGTGTTGAAGCCCCAAAAACTCCAGGAGCAGTAGCCGAGAGATTTGATAAAGCACGCAGATCTCGACTATGGTTCCACAGGCGAGTTTTCGCTTCACTACTTATTGATGTTCCAATGATCGTTTTACTGGAACATTGATTTGTGTTGGCTTTACCGATGTGATAATCGATTAAAAAAAGCCTCAATCGATTGTTTCCTCATTTACAGTATGTGAAAAGAACTTATAGGAGCTCAGTGGCTTAAAGTTTTGGCAAGACTGAATGGGGATCAGATCGAAAGGTTATGCAGGTCCGACTTTATAGATCTTTAGTTCGGTCTAAACTTATTGATGGGTGCATTGTGTATCGATTCAGCACGTAAGTCTTACTTGCAAATGCTAGATCTTATACACAACCGGGACTTAGATTTGTCTTGGTGCTTTCAAATCGATTGTCCTGTGGAGAGCTTAACGTGTATTGCACACGAACCTAGTTTGGGTGCTAGACGACGCAAAGCTTTCTCTGCAGTTGGTGTACAAAGATTAAAGCAATGCCAAAACATCCTGCGCATAATGCGGTGTTTGAAAATAAATATATGAAGTTATTTGATGCGAAACCGATGCGATTCGAACATTTGGTCTTCGCATTAAGCAGTTTTTATCAGTTTCCAACATTGATTTAACAGACATTTTGGGAAACGCCTTCATATTTTATTTTGCCATCTTGGTGTATCAAACACCAAAAATTGTATCGATCTTGTGCATCTAAAAAAAGATCGCACAGATGCAGTTATTTAAAAACAACATTTCATGGAAATCCAAAGAGTACTGTGATTACATTCCTGTTTACACAGACGGATCACGGGATGGGAATTCTGTGGCTTGTGCTACAGTTTTTCCATCAAAAAGCAATAATTTCCATGAGATTACCTGATTCAGCATCAATCTTTACAATGAAAATTTGGGCAATCATTAAAGCTCTGGAACAGATAAAGGATTCATGTGCATCTAAGTATATTATTTTTACAGACTCACTTTCGTGTCTCCAAGCTCTACAGTACATGAAATTGGAGCATCCCTTAGTTGGGATGGTGATACGAAAGTGTGTTTTTATCAATTGCCAATAAAGATGTTATATTTTGTTGGGTACCCAGCCATGTTGGCATTAAGGTAACGAAAAGGCAGATGTTGCTGCTAAGTCTGCTTTGAACTTTCCCTTGTCCATGTTGGTGTCCCCTACAGTGATTTTAAATTTCATATTACAACCAATATATCTTTTCGACTTGGCAAGATGATTGGGACGGTGCGTTTGCAAATAAGCTTCATTCTGTCAAGGCAGTCCTGGGAGAGTGGCAGTCATCCTACAGGAGGTGCAGGAAGGATGAGGTGGTCTTGTGCCGTGCCCGCATCGGCCATAAGTGTTTGACGCATTCATTTATTTTAAAGAAGGTCCCTCCTCCTCAGTGTGAACACTGTCAGTGTACACTGACTGTGCGGCACATTTTGGTGGAGTGTGATCATCTCAAGCCGACGAGAAATGATATATTTGGCAACAAAAATGTTTTGGAATCGTTTAAATTCCATCCAATTTTAATTGTAAAGTTTTTAAAACACTTTGACTTGTATACAAAATTTTAATATATACTTAACTCGATTTTATATATTGTATTATACTTTCCCGCCACAGCTCCTTACACTGTGGTTTTACATAACTATATATAAATAATATGTTCATATACTTACCATTTGTGACACCCAATAGCCGATATGAATCTTTGTGCTGGGGTGTCGTTAAACAAACATTTAATCAATCAATCAATCAATCGATTGTATGGGAAAATGTTAACTGTAATTGTACCTCCAGCTTAGATGATGGAACTGACGCAAATATCTTGTTTGGTGTTTGTTTTCATGTGTCACACTATCTCTGCTTCCTGTGGGAAAGGTAAAAAGGCAGCTTCTAGCTGCGACCCTGATGTGACTTGAGCCTCACACTACGTTTTGTTTCCCCTACCCCAAATATTGTACGAGAATTTAACTTCGATTTATTATGTTTATGGGGTGATATACACCAAACAGCTACTCGTCAGAAACATCTATCACATTAATGCATTAATTATAGACATAGGGCTATTCACAAATACCATGAGAATTTTCCAGCCCAAGCAGGCATGGCGGAGCAATGGGGCTGGGGGTGGGGGGAGGGGGTGGGTGAGGACTCTAGCCCCCTCAATAATTATGAATAAAAAAATATTACTGGTGGTAAATCTTCAGGCAGAGATCAATTAACGTGTAGAATGCAGTAAATTGCATTTCAGGACATCTATTTTTTTTTACTTTTACGGGAGAGCATACCCCGAACCCCGAAACTTTGCTTTGAACCCTCGATCTCAGAACCCCCCCCCCCCCCCCCCCCACACACACACACACACACGCACACCAATGTGTACTTGCTTCCGTCGTGCCTGCCAAGTGATACCAATGACGGCTCTGCCGCATGGGCTATTACCGTTTTTCAAAATCTGTTAAATGGAATAAATGTTAATCTCTTGTTATGTTCTCACAGATATGAAGCCTGATTCCAAGAAGAAAAAGTATCCCGTAAAACCACCCGCTATGTCTCAAGAAGTCCAGAAAGATGGTATGTGTCATTTCCATTTGCGCCGATGTTTGTCTATGGTTGTCAATAACAATAATATTTCCAGGCCGGAATTTAGGATTAATTAAGGTTAGGGTTGGGGTTAGCTTTTTTATAATATGTTGTAATACATTTTCAAATTTGTTAACTTATGTATATCGTTATATTTACAAAATATACGGTTTTGTCTGAACAAACGAAGAAAAGAATTTGGTTTTTAAATTATGCCGTTATGTGGATGACAGTTCCTTGTTTTAGTCGTGATAGTGTAGTCATTAAACAATATAATTTGCCAAGTCACGACAGTTGCATTATCGGCTTTAGTGTGATTCCCATCGGTGGGTCTATTAGGCTATTTCTCATTCCAGCCAGTGCACAACTGGTAAACCAAAGACTGTGGTATGTGCTATCCTGTCTTTGGAGTGATGCATATAAAAGCTCCCTTTCTACTAATGGAAACAAATTAGCGGGTTTTCTCTCCGAGACTATTTCAACGCTACGAAATGTTTGACATCCAATAGCCGATGATTAATAAATTAATGTATTCTAGTGGTGTCATTAAACAAAACAAGGAAGGAAGGAAATGTTTTATTTAAACAAAACAAAGTTTAACTTTTAACTTTTGTACGTGTATGTTTGTGACATTAGTTTGATGGGTCGCTGCATGTTGAGGTGTTGTGTGTTACAGAGGCTGTTATCGACAGGCAGTTGACAAGAAATGAAGGGATGCTCATGGACCTGCGTGGCCGCCCAGAGCAAGCCAGTAGCCACCAGATTGATCCAGGTGAGTGTGCACCTACCAGTATACCAAACAACACCTGACCCACTCACGTCCAAGTGAACCTCACTTAGTGCTAGGCGCAGACTGTCAACTGTCACGACGAAGTGGCCAACTCGATGTATGCGTTGTAATTTCCCCAACTCCCGACTTACGACTGGTGCGCTCAGATTAAGCTACGGTCACACCGGCCTTAAGACATCGTACGACCACCTGAGATGGCTGAATTTCGGCTGATCGCGGACCATCGAGGGTGGGGTGGGGGGTGGGGTGGGGGTGAATCGTGTGTAATCGTGCGGCGTTGCACGACGTCGCAGCCATCGGGGGTTCTCGCACGACGTCTTGGCGGTTTTTGGTTATATTTAAAAACCTGGCTGCGATTCCCAGGATTGTAGGGTATTGTACGACATTTTCACATGTTCTCACCTGGAAATATTAATTAAAGACGTCGTATGACTGAAATGTGAATGGCAAACGATGTCGTATGAAGGTCGACGACGTCATACGACATCACGTGGGATCGTAAGACATCGTACGGCATCGTACGAGGTCGCACGACCATCACATGACTTTAATCGTGTTCCTACGATAATGTCAGCTTATCGGCAGACAGTCGTAGTGAAGTCGTACGATTTCCCTACGATTGTCTCAGATGCGTCGCAAACCCATCGTTTCCAGTGTGACCACACAACAGTGAACTAAGATTGTAATATCGTAGCAGAGTCGGGGACAATCATAGATATCTAGAATCTCACCCCATCTCACGACGTCGTAGCTCGGTCTGACCAAGACTTTAACAACTAATGGGTTATACAACGAGACTTGAGTTGTAGCGCTCCCGTCAGGAGTCGGGGAAAATTACAACGCAACAATAGGGTTGCCCAATTTCGTCATGACAGTTGATAGTCGCAGCCTAGCATTACAGGAACTATTGTCCTTGAAACGTGTCGGGTGCTACGGATATTAGTATAACAAGTTTTGTCCTGAAGTAGGTTTTTCAAAGACGCTTATCGTTATATCTAAAACTGCAGTATAGCCCACTCGCATTTTTTTCTGATTTACTTTAAGGATGTATACCACCAAATCAAATCCCAAAGACGACAATAGTAACATGTAGCTAAAACTCTTACCTGTCTCTCAATCGACATACACACCACGGATATAAATATTACCACCCATCACCCTTAAAGTAAATCAGAAACGGGGGTGGTGGTGGTGAAGGCGCTCATTTCAGAGATGACGGGTAGCGTCTGTGACTACCCATCTATGACTACCCTAGTTCAGCACAAAATTCAAGTACTTTTATTTTTTACAGGTACCCCATACATGTTTCAAGCACAAGGCTACTTGACACAGTGGTACTAGATGAAATAAAATTGCATTCATTCTTGGCCAGTAAACGTATAAACTTTAAAGTTTGTTTTATGTTTAATGACACCACTAGAGCACATCGATTTGGTAATTCTAACATATAGTCTTAGAGAGGACACATGCTACATTTTTCCATTAGTAGCAAAGGATATTGTATATGCATCATCCCACAGACAGGATAGCACATACCACAGCCTATGGTGACAATAGGTGAAGGAGAACACTACATTAACGATACTGGCTTGGTTGTTTGTTACAGAAGCTGGCGTTAACGTGCAGATGACCAAAAACGAAGAACTCCTTATGGAAATGGCGGCTCCACGACCCAGGGTGAACCGGATAGGTGCACAACCCAGGGTGAACCAGATAGGTGAGTGTGCTGACAATCTGACACCATCCAAATAAGTGACATATTAGCGACATACCTGTACATTAGCGTAGGAAGGGGGGGGGGGGGGGGGGCAAAGGGGCATGTACCCCCCCCCCCCTTTTCTTGGTCCAGTAGCAAGAGCGATGGTTTATATATATTTATATGTGTGTGCGCCCCCCCCCCCCCCCCCCCTACCTTTTAGCACCTTCCTACGCCACTGCGTATAAGACTTTAGCGAGGTCGTCATATCAGAAACTAAAAAACAAGAGGTTGGGCTGAAATAGTATTTTTGACCAGTTTTGACGTTATGCAGCTTACAGACAACTTAAATTCATTAGAAAATTACAGTAATGTGCATGGTAGTTAACTTTTGCCAAGATTTGTATACCGTACACTTATTATGTTGTTCTTGGTTGTGTTCATGTGTTTATATGTAAAACGTTCACTCGCTCGCTCTGTTTCTCGCTTTGTCTCTCTCTCTCTCTCTCTCTCTCTCTCTCTCTCTCTCTCTCTCTCTCTCTCTCTCTCTCTCTCTCTCTCAAATCTCTCAAACTCTAACTTTGTTACAATTTTAAATACTGTTGTATTAACTCTAACTTTGTCTCTGTTATTATTGATTCTACATTTTAATGTTACACTTTTAATATTATTTTAGCTAATACAACTACTACTACAAAGAGACCGGGAAACCATTGAGGTAGGTTGATCTACATAACTTACAGCTGTTCGGTGTTTAGGTATTGATGAGTAATCATATGATAGGTAGGTTGATCTACATAACTTACAGCTGTTCGGTGAACAGGTATTGACGAGTAATGATAGGTAGGTTGATCTACATAACTTACAGCTGTTCAGTGAACAGGTATTGATGATTAATCATATGATAGGTAGGTTGATCTACATAACTTACAGCTATTCGGTGAACAGGTATTGACGAGTAATGATAGGTAGGTTGATCTACATAACTTACATCTGTTCGGTGAACAGGTATTGATGAGTAATGATAGGTAGGTTGATCTACATAACTTACAGCTGTTCAGTGAACAGGTATTGATGAGTACTATTAATCATATGATAGGTAGGTTGATCTACATAACTTACAGCTGGTCGGTGAAAAGGTTAACACTCTAAAAGTTGGTTTTGTTTAACGACACCACTAGAGCACATTGATTTATTAATCATTGGCTATTGGATGTCAAACATTTGGTAATTTTGACATTTATCCTAAGAGGAAACTCGCTACATTTTTCCATTAGTAGCAAGGGATCTTTTATATGCACCATCCCACAGCCAGAATAGCATATACCACGGCCTTTGATATACCAGTCGTGGTGCACTGGCTGGAACGAGAAATAACCCAATGGGCCACCGACGAGGATCGATCCCAGCGCTTTACCACTGGGCTACGTCCCGCCCGACCCCTCTAAACGAGCGATGTTTCTGAACGTGTCCCTAGATCCTATAGTACAGACGAAACACAACAAACCTACATTTGGAATACGCATATGCGTACTAACAGGAACCCATTTCAGAAAAAAATAGTCCACTGCCAGTTTTTGTCTGGTTGCAATATTTTATTACGCCTCCTTTCCGTGATCACTAGAACATGACTGATTTTCGGCTAGGTTCGATCCTGACAAACATACGTAAACTGCACTAATAGTAATTATTGTCTTCTTTTCAGCATATATTCAAACTACCCGTGAAAACACAGGCCATTCTATTTATTTGTCTCTCAGCTTCTGCCAGCCTGATCCTGCTAGGATTCATAATTTTGGAGGTAAGGGCGGCTTTTTATATGCACAGGAATCTAATGTTGACGACAGTCACTTTTCGTACCCTTGTTTATGTCATGTACCCAGTGTATGGTTATTGTAAGGAGATTCAAAGTGACGTCATTGGAATACTAGTAGTATCAGGGCCTGCCGGGCGCCATGACCTACTTTCCGTGACCTTGACCTTGATGACGTCACGTGACCTCGTCCTGTATAGCCCCATGACCTACTTTCCGTGGCCCCGACCTACTTAGACTGACCGTGACCTACTTAGACTGGCCTACTGTACCGCGTGCAACGTCCTACTGACCCGGCCCTGACCTACTTAGACCGGCCCCTGACCTACTTAGACTAACACGAAAGAGTATAAAAAGGCTAGATACGGTTTCATTGTCATTCGCTCGCCGAAAACGATCAGATCTACGTTCAATCCAGAGATGGCCTGTTCCACAAGTGATGAAGCGAGATGTCGTCTAGAACTTGGAACTAACGTCTACATGGTGGCCAAGTTATGGAAAGGGGACACTGCTATTCACATAAGGAAATTTGACAGTGACAAGGGGAAAACTTTCCCCACCAAGCGAGGTATTGTCCTTAGTCTTAAACAGTGGATCGAACTGTGTGGATGTAAAAGCCAAATTGACGAAACGATTTCAGCATTAAACCAGGGGAAAGACGAAACATTGTTCAGACACTTGGTGTCAACGTCCATGTCAGTGTCGACAAGAACTTTGCTGGGGTGGACCTGCGTCAGTGGTGGTGGTGTGAAGAAACTAAATCCGTGAAACCTTCGAAGAAGGGAATATTCCTTTCTCTACAACAATGGGAGAAATTGAAAGGCTGTTTCACAGTCATGTGTGACTTTGTACCAGAGCTGAACTCGATTGTGCCCTGCGCCATGCAAGACGACCATCAAAACCAGATGGGATTTCTTCAGTGTAACTTCTGCAACCCTAACGAGTGTCACCAGTGGTGAACGAGTTTTTTTTTTGTTTTTGGATGAAGGTATAAAAGAATGGATTTATGGTTTACACTTCATTTGCTTTGCGACTGTGCTAGAGAACAGACGTGTGTTTTATGATTCTGACATTCTTGTGTCTTGTTGCTCTCTATCTGGAACGAAGAAGATGGCATCGGGATATTCGATCAGTCTTAGTAGCAGCAGCAGCGACGAGGACGACGTCTTGGTCTGCAAATGTTCAGAAAGACATACAATCAAATGTGTGACTAGCAAACCTGAAGAATAGTTCATGGATCAAGCGGATGCTACACGTGACAATATGGATGAAGATGGTGAAATCAAAGAAGCCACAGATCAAACAGATGCCGCCCGTGACACAGACGCTGCCTGGGATGAAGAAGACTGCTGTTCGAGACGTTACCTGTTCTGTCATCATCCCGAAA